>NC_065450.1:226732058-226918659 GCF_917563875.1 Diabrotica virgifera virgifera | reverse complement strand
CTTCTTCTTCTTCTTCTTCTTCTTCTTCTTCTTCTTCTTCTTCTTCTTCTTCTTCTTCTTCTTCTTCTTCTTCTTCTTCTTCTTCTTCTTCTTCTTCTTCTTGACTAGATTTACAACTCGGGTGTGTCTTCACCGCATCCACTGTAGCCCTCCCTCTTCTACGATCTTGCTCTTCCATTTCTTATTGTTGTACCCCAATCCTAGATCAATCGGCTCCAACATCCTTCCATCTTTTTCTTGAATGGCCTACTGATCTTCTACTGTATCGCCTCTTGAAAAATACCTTATTTAACACTTTGTCTTCTTCTGATCTTACCACATAATCTGCCCATCTTATCTGGTTAGATTTTGTATGTCTGACGATGTTTTCAGTAGGTACTATACAGAGTCACCAATTCAGCCTCCCCCCTCCCCCTCCTGTCAGTTAATATTTTTTAGGGCCAAATATTATTCTGAGAATCTTCCTTTCAAATACCAGCAGTTTATTTATTTCGCGCTGATGTAGAGTCCGTGTTTCACTTCCAAATGTAACAAACTGGATGAATAATTGACATGTACAGTCTTGATTTAGATTGACTTTTTAGTACCTTAGACCTTAATAATGATGATAGGGAGTATAATGCTCTATTCTCCGCAGCTATCCATACTGAGACCTCTTTTTCTATGTGGTTTTCACTTATGATTGTCGCTAACCAGATATTTAAACTCTTTTACTACTTCTACTACTTCGAAGTTGTGGTCATTAATAGTTATTAATAGCTATTACAAAGAATTAATAGATATTACAAATATTAATAGCTATTATTACAAAGGATCCTGTATTTGTGTGATTTTTGGTATACAGCCAGCTACAAAAATTTTATTTTCCTCGTGGATTTTTATTAATAGTTATATAATAGTTCTGCCTAATAGACCAGGGCGCATCTGTAAAAATATTACTACATTTGGACGTTGAGAGGTGACTCATATTTTTTTGCAGAAATTGCTTGAAAATAACTCATATAATAATATTTGAGTTATCCTCCCATTCAAAAAGGCCCGGAACATTGTTTAAATAATCAAAATGTCAAAAAATGAAGGAAAAATTCGATTTTTTCCTTCGTTTTTTGATTATAACTTTAAAAGTATTCATTTCCGAGAAAAGTTGTACTGACATAAAAGTTGCGCAATTAAATTTCCGACAATAAGGGATTCGTTAAAAATTTTAAAAATTGTCACCTTTGTTGCAAAATAGCAATAATTGCGAAAAAACGATAAAAAACAAGTATTCGCATTTTACGTTTTTCAACCATTTATGCTATACTTAGGACCTTCATATTTTACCCAAAAAAACTTTATGATATAAGAAAATATTACTGTGAATTTCATTAGGATGGGTTCAATATATTTTGCAAAATAAATTTTGCAATCCAGCTTTCGCAAAAAAATTAATTTTTTCAAAATGTTGCAGGACTTAAAATAAAGGAGACAGCAAGTTGAACTTTTTTTTAAATATAGAAGAATACTGTACCTTTCATTTACAATTTGCAAAATTAACATCGGTTAACCACTACGGCGTTAGGAATTTTTTTAAATAAACATTATTTTTTGGTGCTACCCGCAGGACAGCGGATAGTTTGCTCTGATTGGGCATTCCAATGACCTTTGATAATCATTGATAAACTTTAATTTTTAGTACATTTCGATATAAATAGATAAATTTGTTTATAGCAAAAAAAACACATACTCTGTCCTTTAAAATAACACTTTTTTTGACAAAAACTTTCTTTGTTCATATATTTTAAGTTAGAGAATAAAAGTTTATTATTTTTAAACATATGCAATTGTTTAAACAATGTTTCACAAACAATCATCAAATTAGTTTGATTTTTGTGGAATTAAAATATTCAAATACAACAAAATGTAGAGTAAGAAAATAATATATTAGATAAAGATTGGAAGAAATTTTGGTGAAAATCAACTTGTGTGAATCGAACACCGCTGTCCTGGGCGTAGCACCAAAAATTATTGTTTATTTAAAAAAATTGCTGACGCCGTGATAGTTAATGGATTTTAATTTTAAAAATTGAAAATGAAAGGTAAAGTATTCTTCTATACGCAAAAAAATTCAACTTGCTATATGCTTTATTTTCAGTCCTACAACATTTTGAAAAAATGAATTTTTTTGCGAAAGCTGGATTGCAAAATTTATTTTGCCAAATCTATTGAACCGATCTTAATGAAATTTACAGTGCTGTTTTATTATGTCATATAGTTTTTCTGGGCAAAATATGAAGGTCCTAAGTGTAGCATAAATGGTTGAAAAACGTAAAATGCAAATACTTGTTTTATTATGGCTTTTTCGTAATTATTGCTATTTTGCAACAAGGGTTTCAATTTTTAAAATTTGCAACCAATCCTATATTGTAGGAAATATTAATTACGCAACTTTTATATTAGTACAACTTTTCTGGGAAGTGAATACTTTGAAAGTTAAAATCAAAAAACGAAGAAAATAATCGAATTTTTCCTTCATTTTTTTGACATTTTGATTATTTAAACAATGTTCCGGACATTTTTGAGTGGGAGGATAACTCAATTATTATTATAGGAGTTATTTTCAAGAAATTTCTGCAAAAAAATATGAGTCACCTCTCAACGTCCATCTCAAAACAGATGCGCCCTGGACTATAACTCTTCGTCGTGGATTTTTGGTTACTAACATGTATTTCGTTATATATACTAAGGATTTCTACAGTTTTCACTGTATTCCTTCACTCAACCGTTCTTTCCAGCTCTTTCTGTTTTGCCAGTCCCCTTCCTGTAGATTTCTTCTCTCCGTTTCTTCGTCCATTTCATCTCTGAAGGATCTTCGGGGTCTGCCTCTCTTCCTTTTTCCTATCGGGCTCTACTCTGTTATTCTGTTTATCCAACGATTTTGGTCTGATCTTCTGACATGTACGTACCAGGTTAATCTCTTCTATTCGATGTTGTCTTTTATGTCTGAGTTCACTCCCATTCTTGTCTTAATCCATATGTTATTTATTCTATCTCTCCTTGTTAGTCTGCAGCTTTTCCTTAGGAATTCCATCTCTGTTGCTTTTATTTTATTTTAGATTTTCTTATTTATTGTCTAATTTTCACACCCATAAGTGAGGATACTTCTTGTCATGGTATTATATATTCTTTTTGTTTTTGTGCTGATGTTCTTATCCCACAGTATCTGGTTCAATTTTCGTATGCAGTCTCTTGTTTGTCCTAGTCTATTTTTTATATCATCCTCTTGTATTTCGTCTTCTCTTTATTTATTTGTAGACCCAGACTACCTGTTTTCGATTTGGGAAAACACTGAATGAGCGACTGCATCCAGATCATCAACAAAGGCCAACAATAATTTTGATCGTCGATTCGCAAATTCTCCTGACATCTCAGATGATATTTTACTTATTGCATATTTTAAGGCCAAATTGAATAGCAACGGTGATAGGTAAGGAGTCTCCTTGTCTGAGTCCTGATGTTATACTAAATTAATGGCCGATGTTCTGTTTCCTATAGTTTTATCTATACATATGAGTCTGTCACGCACATTTGAATGAGCTCCACTAATGTTCTTGGTATTCCGTTTTCTAGCATTTCTAGCCATAGTCTGTTTCTTTTTATCGAATCATAATGCTTATAATCAAGTATATTCAAATGGGAAATAAGCCACAATTTTACCTAAAAATGATTTTATTAACGTTTCGATGCCCAAGTCGGGTGTCGTTGTCAAAATACAAAATAATTATTAATACATTATTTTGTATTTTGACAACGACACCCGACTTGGGCGTCGAAACGTTAATAAAATCATTTTTAGGTAAAATTATGACTTATTTCCCATTTGAATATACTTGATCATAATGCTTGTTGGAAATCTACGAAAATTTCTAATACATGTCGGTTGAATTCCCAGTTTTTTTCTAATATTTGTCGGATGGTAAATATCTAGCTACATACTGTCCTTACCAGCCTAAATCTATACAAAAAGAAGAAATGCCCAGAACTCTGTTGGTAAATATTTATTAATTTCAGAGTAATATGGGGCGCCAATTGTACTTTTTTTTCACTACTCAACTGGCTCACTCAAGAGTGCCACACCACATTCCCTGGGATTCCATCTTAGTATTTTTTATTTTCAACCGTATTCTTTGAAAAATCAACTTAAAACTTTTCCGGCGATAACTTTGATACCAAATCAGTATTTCAATTAAAACTTATCAAATAAATATGCAACTAGCCGCGTTTGATAAGCAAAACCTTGAGCTGCATCTTAAAATTGTTGAAAAAAAAAAAGTTTCCCCTGTTTTAAATTGAAAATCTCATATCGGATTGCACCATCGCGTATCTTAGGGAGTGCCCGTCGAAACCCTTTTTGGGGTAAATCCCAAGAACGACAGATTGATTGGGGAATTCGTAAGAAATCAGTCTGGAAACGTTCGGGGCAGGGGCATTGGATGATAAATGCAGAGGAGAGGTTTGCAGGAGCTAAATTTTATTCGGAAATTATTCATATTGCTTTTTCTATCTCTATAATTAAAATTGCATATTAAATTTTCAAGCAGAAAAATTCTAGTAATTTTTAATGTAGTTAAAAGCTCATAATATACTTCCAAGATATAAATATGTTTTATACAATTTTCTGTACAAACTTGATCCTATACGAAAAGGTTACATACATAAATCAATACACATCAGTTCATCAGTATGTATTAGGTCTCCTATGTTTTTTAGTCCTGTCCATTGTTTGACATTACGGAGCCATGACATTTTCTTCCTGCCCACTCCCCTTCTTCCTTCGATCTTTCCTTCAATTAAGGTTTGCAAAAACTGATATCTTTCATTTCTAATTATGTGTCCCAGGTATGCCGTTTTTCTTTGTTTAATTGTGCACATCAGTTGTCGTTATGTACCAATTCTTCTCAGGATTTCTTCATTTGTTATTCTTGCGGTCCAGGGAACTTTAAGGATTCGTCGATAGATCCACATCTCAAATGCCTCTAGCTTATTCATTGCGTTTATTTTTAAAGTCCATCCTTCCATACCATATAGGAGCACCGACCATATATAGCATTTTGTGAATCTTAATCTTAGGTTTAGGTCAAAGTCAGAGTTCGTAAAGACGTTTCTGAATTTCATGAATGCACTTCTGGCTCTTTCTATCCGACATTTAATTTCCATATCCGACATCCAGTCTTCACATAGCCAGGTTCTCAGGTACTTAAACTTTCTTACGCGCTCTACATCTTGGTTGTTATATGCTAGACTTGCATTTTGATGTTGACATAATTGACAGCTGATTATAAGGAACTTCGTCTTTTTTATGTTGATGCTAAGTCCCATGTTCTCGCTATGCTCTCCAATTTTATTAAGAAGGTTTTGGAGGTCTTCTATATTGTCTGCTATTAAGACCGAATCATCCGCATATCGTATATTATTGACCCAGGTACCATTCACTTTGATGCCGCTTTCGCATTCCTCCAGAGCTTCCTGGAAGATACTTTCTGAATATAGATTCAACAGTAGTGGGGAGAGAATGCATCTTTGTGAATTGTGAGAATGAATTTTTTGAGCTTGCGTTGTTTCATTATCCACCTTGACGACAGCTGTTTGATTCCAGTAAAGAGCCTCTATGCAACGAATGTCTTTTTGATCTATGTCGAGTTGTTTTAGTATATGTACTAGTTTATAATGTTGTACTCGATCGAAGGCTTTTTCATAATCTATAAAGCACATCATTACATCTTTCCTTTGATCGTAGCAGTTCTGAGCTAGCACTTGGGTTGCAACTAGTGCTTCCCTGGTACCCAGGCCTTTTCGAAATCCAAATTGTGAGCAACCAATAACCTTATCGCATTTTGTGGAGATTCTGTAGTGAAGAACTTTGAGGAATATTTTTAAAGAATGGCTCATCAGACTTATCAGTCGGTGCTCTTGAAACTTTGTTGCATTGTTCTTTTTTGGCAAAGGGATAAAGGTAGATACAAGCCAAAGGGAATTTTCCTTTTTTATAGATTTGGTTTAAAAATCTTTGGAGTATCGTAATTCTCTCTTCATCTAACAATCTGAGTAACTCATCAGGAATTTTATCAGGTCCAACTGCTTTCCGTCTTTCGAGATAATCCTTTAGAAAACGATTTTAATTACAATTAAGGTGGCTTAACTAATCCCATATAAACACAATATTTAAATTATATAATATGCCACAAGAAAATAGTTTCAGAACCTTAGTAATTAGAATTACTAAAATTTTTGTGAAACAAAGTTATATTCTTATTTATTGTACCTATCTACCCTTATAATTAGAACCCCTGTTCACTTTGTCCAGCTCAAATATGTACCGGCTGATTGCCTGCCCCGAAACAAATATTTCCTTCCGAGTCAATCTGTCAGTTATTCCCCAAAGGCTTAGCACAAAGAGACGCCCTAGACTAAAATAAAGAAACCCTGCCACACCTCAAGGTCCTTTCCTACGCCGTACATTCTAGTAAATATTCCATAGAAAAATCCTCACAGTCTGATTACTTTACGCGCAGTATTACCCTGCAATTGCGCGATTAGATGGTGGCTGAATATTGGCGCCTTCGCCAAACATTGACGAAATCTTTGTGGATGTGTATGTTTACCGATCGGCAATCGATGTTTACGATACAATTTGTATCACGGCGGTGTGACCATGAAAAATGTTCCTCTTCCTTCTAGTTTCTTGGGGTAAGTAAGACGCGCTCGGAGGGTCGAAGGGGAGTAAATAATAAATGAAAGGGATGCGAACTCACAACTTTCTACGATGCTGCTGCGAGCAGGGGCTGAAAATGCCGATACATCCAAGTCGAAGTCGGCTTCTTCAGGGATATCGACAGTAATGGGATCAGCGGAGGTAGAAGATCGATGCGTCTTTTCATGCGAAATATACGTCTATTCCGAAATCAAAGTTTCAAACCTTTTCAGTTACATATGTTTAAAAATATTTTAAACAACGAAATGTTTAATCATAATTTTACAAAATTAACGCCAAAAATGTTACTTTATCTACTCGTCATACATACTATGTATAAGTTTTTAGTTTGTGAAAATTGTCATTATAGATAGCAGTGCGTGAAGGGTTTAAAGTGTGCGTGAAGTAACAATGTATTTTAAATGGGATTTACTTTTTCGCCCAGTTTCAATCGGTTTTTTGGCACACTTTCATATAATCAAATATCCTTAACTTTCGCACTGTCATGGTGATGACAATGTGAGCAATGACTTACAACAAAATTTTTGACAGTTTTGTGGTTTGAAAGTAGTTAGGATTTTTAAATGTCAAAGTTCTAAAAATTGTAGAATAGAAATGAATTCCAGTGACGAAGAGTTACAGTTTTTTTATTTGTTTATCGTAGATAAAATATTGTATGAGACTGTGTGTGAAGTACTTTTTGCGAACTTACGCGATGTATAGCACTCGCTCTGTTGTCGCTCGTGCTCTAAATATCGCGTGCGTTCGCAAAAAGCATACTTCACGAACTGTTTTATAAATAACTATTATGATTAGGTTTCAATGTTACTTTATGCACCTATGAAACAGTATTAAAAAAAGCAAGCAGGACTTTGAGAATTTACTTGTTTACAACACTGGCGAAGCGTCCATGTAACCACTGTTACCATTGGTAACAGTTAAAAATCTTGCAAATAAATATGTATTTTATGACGATGAATAATTCCATTTATTATTTTATTTTATTTTTACCAATAGAAATATATTATTATATTATATGTTAATAGTACTTAATTCAGTAAATAGCCAGACACACGAAAATATTGGCGAGTTTATGTGACTCAGTTGCACTTTATTATATTTATTCTGTTACCAGTCTCATTTGTGGTGAAAATTTTTTGCTCAATTAGAAATCCAATGAAATCAATTAATTTGTGGTCATCTGATTGAATACAACCAATAAAACCAACATTATACTGAAAACAGATCCCATGGGCTGTTTTCACTCAATCATGTAGCTATGGATACCTACATTTCGTTTCATTTCGATTTTGACATTTCAAATATTCAATATTTCAAAATGTCACGATTTGGTTGTAATACTGATAAGAATATTAATAAAATTATCGAATCAAATATACCAAAGAATACTGTTTACAGTAAAAAATTTGTATGGAAAGCGTTTATGGACTTTTGCAATGATAGAAAATACGAATTAGATGGAAATCGGACGGTGGAAGAATTGTTAATTGCACATTTAAATAAATTGTTCTGCTCTGTATTTTTGTTTCATAACCAGCAAAAATTTTTTTATCCGAATAACCCTCGAACATTGATAAATGCTCAAAAATTTTTTAACAACTTTCTCAAGCTTGTTGCTTACAGGCAACAGACCTCCGCCTACGGCGTCGGTCTGTTTCCAAGCAACAAGCTTTCGAAATCTGTTATAAAATTTTTTCGAACAATTATCAATGTCCTTGGGTTATTACTAGAAAATGAATGGTTATCTCGCTGTCGCTCGGGCGGCTAGGGGCCGGCTAGTGTGAAAATTTTGAAGGAGCGATGGGCGTAAGCGCGCTGTCTATATCAGTAGGGCTGTTACCAGATTTAAATTTGCTAACAGTACCTATAATAAAAAGTGTGCGTGCAGTTCACCATGAATGAGTGTCGCTGCGTAATCGATCAACTACTTGAAAAGTAATTCTGATTGAAAAATAAAATGAGATTATTGAAAATGAAAGACCTATTTTAAACAATTTAAAAAAGGAATTTAAAAAATTAGCTCGATATTTTAAATTTAGTTGGTACAGTGAAAATCCTTGGTTATGTGGTTGCAAGAAAAATAGACTGTATTGTTGGCCATGTCTTCTGGTTTTTACAGAAAAATGGGTGGACTAGGTTCACGATTTAAATAGTTTTAGAGTTTTAAAAAAGAGACATGAAATTACTCCGTTACCTACATGTAAGATGTATACCCAATTTGATTCAGTTTGGCAAAACAAAAATCAAAAGTTCTCTTAACCAAGCATTTAAAGCAAATATTGCTAAACATAATGAGTTTGTTAAAAAAATAGATAGGTACTCGTATATCCTTAGCTCACTTAGAATAGATATGTACCGTATGTTTTTTGGCCGAACAAGAATTAGCGTTTCGTGGTCATTTTGAGAGCGACGGCTCTGACATTCGAGGCAATTACAGGGAATTGTTAACATTAATTGCCAAAAAAGATCAAAAATTTTGCCAACATCTAGAAACATCAACTGTTTTTTCGAGAGTTTCAAGTGATATACAAAATGATATTATTGAAGCTATATGTATATACATTTAGTCATATCTTCATTTTTTTAAATAAGATTTTTTGCATCTGGTTTTGGTAACACTTTAGAAAAAGTCACGCGTCGCCACTGGTTTACAATTTGATATACCCATAAGCTTTTTTTCTATTCATGTTTGTCTCAATTTGGAGAAAAGCAGGGTTAAAATTTTAATTTAGAGATATATTAACAGCAGTACAGGTCTTAGAGGCCCTTGGTTTCGATAGTCTTGACTAATTTCTTCCACTTTTTGTGGTCCCTGTCCTCTCCAGTCTCTTGTACCCATTTCTTTTAGGTCAGTCCGGACGGCATCAAACCACTTCCATCGTGGTGTCCTTCTTCTTTTCTTCCCTTGTTCTCCTGCTGATAAAACTCTTAGGACGTTTCTTTCTTGTGGCATTCGTAAAAAATGACCCAACCATCTGACTCTCTGTGCCTTGATTTTCTAAGTTATTTTAGGTTTCTTATACTTCTCCATTATCTCCTGGTTTGTTCTTCTGCGCCATTCTCCGTTAGCCTCCTTTATACCACCAAAAATTGTTCTCAATATTTTTCTCTCCCAAATATCTACCTTTGTTTTCTAATTTCTGGTTAATTTTCCAAGTTTCACATGCATACAAGACCGTTGGTCTCACTATTGTTTCATACGCTCGGATCTTGGCTGCCCTGGACACGTTTTTTGCCTTTAACAGTGCGTTTAATAAACCTACTGCTTTGCTACCTTTCAACAACCGTTTATCTATCTGTCTCTCTTCGTCTCCTCTATTTGGAACTGTTACTCCAAGGTACTCAAATTCAATTACCTTCTCAAATTTATAATCTTTGTCATTTGCCCTTAGAGTAATCCACTTATTTTCTTCAGCATTTTCTCCTCTCATTTCCATATACTTGGTTTTTCCTTGGTTTATAGTCGGGTCATATTTTTTTGCTTCTTCTTTAAATTGCTTGAACAGTTTTTGAAGTTCTACTCTTGAACGTGTCAGAAACACCAGGTCATCTGCAAAACCTACACACTGTTGTCTTCTGTTAAGAATCGTGCCGCTTGTCTGGATATTGGCTCCTCTAATTATCTTTTCTAGTACTAGATTGAATAAGTCTGTTGACAGGGGATCCCCTTGTTTTAATCCTCTGTTGACGTTAAACTGTATTGGTATTGGTTAACGTCATTGTAACTAATCGTATCAGTTTCTCTGATATTCCTAGTGCTCTCATTGCTTCGTATAGCCCGTTTCGTGAGATGGAGTCGTAAGCCTATTTAAAATCGATAAAGAGCATATGCAAGCCTAGATTTTGTTCATAACTATTGTTTTGTAATAATTCAAAATAACTCAAATTCCCTTGAACCAAAGACCTATAATACAGTCCACAAAACTATGAAATTATATTAACAATTTCACATATTTATGTACCGGGTGTCCCAATAAGAATGGCTCTCGGCCATATCTCAGGAATCGTTTATAGTAGAGCTTTGAAATAAAAAATTTTATAACAAAAGTTGCCTCAGGAAATGCCTGGAAATTATTTTCATAATTGTGGGACCACCGCTAGAGGGCGTAATTGAATATCAAAAATTAAAAAATCTAAATTTTACAAAATTTTCCTAATGAAGGGGCACTAGAAATCCGATCGTCGTATTCTTCATAAAATTCTACGCATATTTGATTTGACAAGTTTAGGTCTACCTTTGGAAATAAGAGGTGGGGGTGAGTGGGAACCTTGTTATGAAAAACTGGCTGTGAGTCCGGTTCTGCTTAATCAAATTTTGCAAACTTGGTCTTTTTGAAGACAGATCTTTTTCGTCAATGTAAAAGTTATGATTTCGAACCAACTTACTGAGTAATATGCTAGCTAGAAGGCGTTATTTAATTTTTTTCAGAAATCTAGTGTTCCTTGGAAAATATTAAATACAAACATGCATTTTTAATACCATATTACAAAATTAGACAAAATTAGCAACAGAATAGCGAAAACCACATGTTAATACCTTTTTTCTATCTCGAGATATCTTACAAAACGTGTAAATTTAAAAACATAACTGTTACTGTCGAAACGAAATAATTCATTAAAAGTAGTGTGCTATGGAAACAACAAAGAAACATTTTCCAGCTGTCAACGTATATTAGGTCTTTTCAACGCTTCTCATTTGTTTCGAGCCTCGTTCATACTCGTATATTAATATTATACACGGATTATACGGCATATGACAGAGGCTCGAAACAAATGAGAAGCGTTGAAAAGCTCTATTACATCACTATTTAGTGATGACATAAACGTTCAAATTTTTGCCCATCATTTTCGTTGCAAACATTTACTCTTTCAAGAGTAGATTGAACAGCAGTCTCAATTTCTGCTCTCGATATGCTTTGAATGGCGTTTAGTATTCTCTGGATAATTTATTCTAGAGTAGTGTATGATGGACAACAATTTGAATACTTAGGTCGTCACTAAGTAGTTCTTTTTGTTCTGTGTTATATTTAATTTTAATAGTATTGTTTCTCTTTATATTGTTGTTTTAATTAATTATATTTTTATACGTTGACATCTGGAAAATGTTATTTTGTTTTTTTCCACAGCACACTACTTTTCATTAACTTGGTTTACCGGTGATAGTAACAGTTATGTATAAAATTTACACGTTTCTCGAGATATCTTGAGATATAAAAAAGGTATCGACATGCGGTTTTCGCTATTTTATTGCTAATTTAATCTAATTTTATAAAGTATGATTAAAAATGCATACTTGTATTTAATATTTTCCAAAGAAAACTAGATTTCTGAAAAAAATTAAATAACGCCTCCCAGCTGGATTATTACTTATTAGGATGGTTCAAAATTATCACGCTTACATTGAAGAAAACGATCTGTCTTCAACAAGACCCAGTTTTCAAAATTTGATTTAGCAGAACCGGACTTACAGCCATTTTTCATAACAAGGTTCCCACTCACCCCCACCTCTTATTTGCAAAGGTAGAGTTAAACTTGTTAAATCAAATATGCGCAGAATTTGATGAAGAATACAATAATCGGATTTCCAGTGCCCCTTCATTAGGAAAATTTTGTAAAATTTAGATTTTTTTATTTTTGATATTCAATTACGCCCTCTAGCGGTGAACCCACAATTATGAAAATAATTTCCAGGCTTTTCCTGAGGCAACTTTTGTTATAAAATTTTTTATTTCAAAGCTCTACTATAAACGGTTCCTGAGATATGGCCGAGAGCCATTCTTATTGGGACACCCGGTACATACATGCCTCTCTTGTACACGACTGTCTGATAGACAGAGGATAGACTGGGTAAGGTCAAAAACAAAAGTCGAGGAAATCACAAGAAAAGTCTAGGCAACACTGCTGGACAAAAATACCAACGTAGAAATGCCACAACAATGGAGACCTTACAAAGATAGGCTACCAAGAGGAAGACCACAGATCAGATTAATACAAAAAAAGAGCCAGAACAAATTGGAAGTATTTTGCTCAGGATCGAGATTGATGGAAGGAGTGGGGAGAGGCCAATGCCCACAAATGGACGATAGAAGGCCAAGAAGAAGAAAAATAGTAATAACTGCAGTGTAATTGTTCGTCATCATTATTCTTTTAGAAACTGGCCAGGTAACTAAAACACCTTCGAAATGGAGCATAGGGTTCTCTAAAAAGTCTAAGTTTTTGAAGTTATACTTCTTTACGCGCATATGAGGGTGAATTTTAATAGGATTAAAACCTTTGATCCCGGCGCAGTCGCATTACAACTTTGTTCTGATTGGATGTTCAAATGACATGACAAAAATTATCCAATATGGCAGCTGTATCACAGCTGTGGGACTGTGGTTTGGTTATGTATGGTGTATGGTTGTTGCGTTTTAAAATTTGTAGGAAGAGAAACAACAAACAAAAAGTTAGTTAATGGTTATACTGCCTTTTTAAATAGTTTTCATATTATATTTTTGGACTTATTAACATAGAAGAGATGATTGTTGCATGTCAATGTGAAAGCCCATCAAACTGTGACTAGTATGAGTGCCGCAAAATTACCGATAAAAAACCTATTAGCTCGAAGACGTAGAGAACTGTGGATAACAATCAACCGGGACGATCTACGATCTCGCTTATTCAAAGCTAAAGAATCTTACACTGGTAAGTGTTTTAAAAATAGTAGATCAAATTTTGTTATGATATTGTCAAATTGTGAAACGTCAAAATATTTATATTTCATTTATTAACATTAATATTAATAATACAACTTGCGCAATTTGGAAAATGTGGTTTAAAAGGTTTTTTATTATAATTTTGTGTCTTTGGATTTGTCTTCCTTGGGCGTAAAATAATAAAACATCTATTTTTATATTTCACTTGACACCGTGATGTGTAAATATGTATATCTGACACGTTAATAGTATGTGCCTTGATAGTCTTGTTGGTAGAGCATTGGACCAGATATTGAGAATTCGCAAGGTTGCGGGTTCAATTCCTGGACGATTCATACTTTTTTCGTTTTTTTTTGAATATTTGGCATTGTTAAGTTTTGCTTCAATTTTGGTAATTATTGTTAATTTTTTGTATTGTAACTGTTAAGTAGGTATATTTATTTCGTTGAAATTATATTATAATAGAAGTATAACTTCTTACGTGCGTACAAAGTACACACACATTCTTTTTTTGTATGTTCCGCGATATTGCTTTTCATATTTTCACAGTGTACTTCCACAATGAATTTTCTGAAAAAAATATAAATACGGGTGAACCTAACCATGAAAATTGGTAGCATTCAAACAAGCTATCAATAAAATATCTTTAAAACGTCACGGAAGCCGACAGACAGCTACAGCTACCTACATCCTCCTTTCCAAAAAAATACCCAAATCGCTTAAAAGTGGTCCATTAAATAACCGAACCCCTACCTGAATATTTCCACGTGTATGACAGGTGATGGACATAATCAATCCGACTTTTCCCAGAATACAACGTTGACGCACATTTTGCGCTCTTGATTGGATAGGGAAATTGAAAATTTATATTATCGAACCTTTTTTCTCTCCAAATCGCAGTCCTAGGGCTACTTGATTGAAATCCTAACGAGGTTACGAGTAAAATTGGGATGACATATTGTCAGTGTCTTCCCATACGAGTCGAGAGGCGACTTTTATCTAATTTGTTACGGTCAACGCCTTTAGTTTTATCGACAATCATCTTTGGCCTGTTCGCAATTGTCGACGAGAATTTCTCTTGCTGGTGCTACTTTTATTTCCATTTGTTTTCATGAACGTTTTTGCTGAAAGTTTTACTTTAATAAAATTATAAAAAAAGAATGTGTGTGTACTTTGTACGCACGTAAGAAGTTATACTTCTATTATATGATTATAAACGAAATTAATATACTTTTTATTTATATTTTATTTAAATATTAAACTAATTTATACTTACTACTTCTCAAACATTTTTATTAAAACAGTGCCAAAAATTAAAATAATAAAAAAATAAAACACACACAAACACATTAAAAATGCCACAAATGATTTCTGAACATTAATTGTCGGAAAAATTTTTAACTAAATACATATTTTCTGAAAATAAAATTATATAATAAATATACTTACAATCATAAAATGTATAAAAAATAATAAAAAAATAAAAGTTTCTATTGGGATTCGAACCAACTTACCACGCGGCTGGTATTTGCGTTGTATTGGGATTCACTCGCATTAAAACTTCGCCACAGAGACAGCTTGTCATTATGTGCGAAGATCGTCTAACTAAACAGATTAACCTTTTGACATTTTTAACTTATGTAAATCAAATTATTTTGATTTTGAATTGAAATGATTTAGAATTTAAAAAATACAACAAAACATAGAGTAAGAAAACAATATATTAGGTGAATATTGATAGAAATTTTGATGGTAATCAAATTATGTAAATAAAAGTATTACATATTACTTATGTATTTTGGTAGGTTCAAGGTAGGTATCGGAGCCCGTATAACGAGTAATAAATTTCGCAATCACTTGCGTCGTGCAAAGTGGCTATGTTCAAATATCATAACAAAATTTGATCAACTATTTATAAAACACTTACCAGTGAAAGATTCTTTAGCTTTGAATAAGCGAGATCTGCGGCACTCATACTAGTCACAGTTTGATGAGCTTTCACATTGGCATGCAACAATCATCTCTTCTATGTAAATAAGTCCAAAAATATAATACGAAAACTATTTAAAAAGGCAGTATAACCATTAACTAACTTTTTGTTTGTTGTTTCTCTTCCTACAAATTTTAAAACGCAACAAGCATACATTATAACCAAACCACAGTCCCACAGCTGTGCCACAGCTGCCATATTGGATAACTTTTGTATGTCATTTGAACATCCAATCAGAACAAAGTTATAATGCGCATGCGCTCGGTCGCTAGGTTTTACCATATAAAATTTCACCGTCATTACGCCCGTAAAGAAGTATAACTTCAAAAATAATGTTAAAATAAAACTTTTATTGAGGCCAATTTTCTGGTAACGCCTTCGCGGTTTCTATAATTTGTAAACCATACGACTACTGAGGCAAAGAAGACTAGGGGAGATCTAAGAATAGCATCTCACTTCCTGCCTGCTCAGGAACCGTTCAAGTATTACGTAACGCATGTGGGGGGGAGGGGTTAAAAATCTTCCAAAATTGCGTTACGCAATAGTTAAACGCCCATTAGAGTGCGTTAGGTAGGGGGAGGGGGGGGGTCAAAAATCTTCAAAAATCGCGTTACGTAATACTTGAACGCTCCCCAACGTAGCAATCATATCGCCTTATTTTGCTGTAATTCGTTACTAGCAGTCGGATTTGCTTTAGTTCTCTAATAATTGAAATATAAGACGTCTCTAGTTTGCGTTTTATAGCAGAATTATTATTTATTCCTATTACTCATGACAGAGTATGTTTTATAGACCTGACAAAGGCTTTCGATCGCATCCAAGTGGAAGACGTCTTACATTTACTGTATAGAAGAAACATACCTGTACAATAAATATATTATACACGGCTCACTAAAATAATTAGTTACGCCCCTGTAATACTGATTTCTTAAAATTCAAGTAGTATTTATATAGACCTTTCTGGAAACTCCAGGTTATTGTTGAGACTTGCGTTTCAACCCCTCGCCGGGGCAGATCGTAAATAGCTTCCAAACTAAAATCATCTCTCATAATCGTTCTCCCGCTATTCGTTGAAAAAGGCGGCATACCGGTCTTTTTTGCTATTCGTTTTATACCGCTTAGATCATTCAATTTGCTCAGTATTACCAATGATAATTTATTTAGCGTATTAGTGAGTGCCTTACAAATAATCATGGTTCGGCAAATGGAATATGGAATTTAATCAGAGCTCTGAGTCGACGTCCACAAGGAATAAAACTGTAAGTGTTGAACTCTACATATATGTTAACATGACTTATTAACCGTGATACTGTATGAATTTTGAACCATATACCTCTCATAGCAAATATTTCTTTGTGCCATTTATGCAGATAATACTTTAAATCACATTTGAAAAGTCGTTATCTACTCTTAACCAGCTTACCTATGGAAATATACTCTGTAACCGTACAATAATTACAGGTTACCATTGTTGAGGATACTTTACGTATTGCCTTAACAATACCAATCAATATTACACAAACCATCGAAAACATCTACTTTCATAATCGAATACAGGCAAAGATGAATGAAAAACTAACGCAGTTTATACCAGTACAAAGCGGAGTCAGACAAGGTGACTCGTTAAGCCCACTGCTCTTTAATATAATAATGGACGAAATAATGGAAGCAGTACGTTAAGGCCATGGTTACAGAATGGGGAACAAAGAAATCCAAATATTATGTTATGCTGACGACGCCACATTAATCGCCGAGACAGAAGACGATCTCCAAAGATTAACACACATCTTCAATACAACAGCCAAGAAATACAATATGATAATATCAACAGAAAAAACCAAATGTATGACAACATCTGAATACCCACTACGATGTAAAATCTAAATTGATGGGAAAATATTAAAGCAGGAAGCAAGGTTTAGATATCTGGGAATAGATATAACCAGTTACGGAGATGTTGAAGAGGAAGTACGACAGCAAAGCTTAAAAGCAAGTAAAGCGGCGGGATCTCTTAATGACACAATCTGGAAGAACAAACACATAAGACAAGATACAAAAGCAAGAATCTATAAAGCAGCAATTAGACCTATATTGACATACACGGCGGAGATAGAGATAAGACTTGACGCATCTAAAACTACTAGAAACAACAAAGATGAAAATACTCCGACGAATATCAGGGAAAAGTCTGTTGGATAGGGAGAGAAGCGAAAACATAAGAAGAACATGCAATGTAGAAGACAAATGGATGGGTGACAAAACTGAAACAGGAGTGGAACGAACACATTAGTAGAATGGCAGAGGATAGGATAGTACGAATAGCACGAGATAAGTCACCAAATGGACGAAGAAGTATTGGCAGACCAAGAAAAAGATGATGCGATAACTTAAACAATTTAGGAGGTTATTATTGAAGAAGAAACAAGCTTTAAAGCCTAAATACAAGAAGGAAGAAGAAGAAGAAGAATGACAGAGTATGTAGGACCAATTTTTCGTTGTAATTTTTGTCACGCTGTCGAGCTGGCAGGAAGTGAGATGTATCGTTACAATCTGCCCTTAAAGCACCATACATCTACAAGTTCTGAAAAAATAGCAGGCAAAAAGGTATATTTTATAGAATTCAATAAATTCTACTGACGTCATTAGCAATACAAAGTGTTTTTTCTCAAACGAAACATAGCAATAATCATCAGCATTTTTTCATCGTCACGTTTTAAATCCATTTTCACTAAAGATAAAATACAATTTTCCAATAAAAACGCATTTTTAAAGCAAAAATGAAGTAACAATATGCAAATTTTTTAAAAAAGAAAATTTAACATTAAAAAGAAAGAGAATAAAGGGGAAATCTAAGTGAAAGCTCAAACAAAAATCAGAGAAAAAGTCTCAAGCTGACACGAATCCCGTCGAGCTAAAAAATTAAATTAATTACTTCGTAAAAGTGTTATCTCGTAAGATGATTCTGAATAATTAAGGATGGAAATTGTGGCGCACGTTGCGGTCATGGAAAACGGCCGTGGAGAGTCTGTTTCTTAAGTGGAAAACCCAAAATATTCATGGACGGACTTGCCCCTATGCATGATTTAGTCTATAAGTAAATATGGTTTGTATAAATAATTATATGACACGTCGGAAGTCCAATAAAGAAACATGTAATATTTAATATAGAATGACAGAACTTTTATTCAGCTCAAGATTTGTGTAAATGGCTGTAGATCTAGAGTACGGATAGGTAGCAAACTCTCAGAACCGTTTGAAATAAGCAGTGACCTGAAACAAGGAGATGCGCTGACACATCTCCTTTTTAATATTATAATTCTAGAGAAAATAGTACGAACTAATAGTCCAGGGAAATAATCTAGAAATAGACCATGTTCGGAACACTCAAAGATCCAGGTAGCCGACTACTTTTTTATTGTAGACCTATAGGAAGAAAACCTACCTGTTTCCTGCCTAGAGTTCGCGTCCGTTTTTTAATTATTAACAATTTAGTGCAAAAATCGCGATTTTTTCGATTTTTTGCACCCCATTCAAAAGCTAAAAAGTTGACATAAAACTACAAAATTTAAATTTTTAGAACATTGAAAACCCTTCAAAATAAGGTTTTTTGAAAGTTAAAAAGTTAATTTGTTGCTACGCAAACTGCAAAATAAGTGAAAATCCTTATTTGTTAATAACTTTTACTTAAACTACCTTAGAACTGTAGTGTTTCACCCAAAGTTGGGTATTGGGGTACTTAACAAACTCCTTAAAATTTGAGACCGATCCATTAATTATTAGTTTAAGTTATTCTATTTGTTTATCCCACAGACCTTTATTTTGCAATAACATAAGACAGAAAATAATGAACATTGGGCAATTCTGAGTATGCCAAATGAAAGTAGAAGACTGATAGTATCAAAATGTACTAAAAAAAAAATATTTTTATCTAATATAGTCAAAAATCCTAATGCCAAATTTTTGAAATTTTGTGGTTTATAAACATTTAGAATAACTTTAAAAATATTGTCCGTAGAAAAAATCATTTTACATCTAAGAAAAGCTGGTATTTTACACGAATTTTTAAAAATGTTTTTCAATTGGTGACTAGTCATGGTAAGTGAAGGGGGAGCTAGGAATTGACAAAGGCATGAGTTCAAAAACTAAAAATGTCAACTTAAAACTACTTACTATCATTTTCTATATCTCGGGATCTACTGAATATATTTAATCGTTCTTTTTTTAATTTGCATGTAATTTTTCTGTACATTACAAATATGTAATTTGTCTAGACATTTATTAATTAATAAATATTCTAATTTGTTTAAACAATTTTTGAAAAAATAATTTTTTCCCAAAAATCCATGATTTTAATCATACTATCATTATTAATCATAGAAAAAGTTAAGGTATGCTTTAATAAATAAATTATTTTCAATAAATAATTATCTAATAAAAATCATTTATTTATTAAAGTGTATTTTAACTTTTTCTATGATCATTAATGATACCTACTATGATTTAAAAAAATTGATTTTGTAAAAAAATAAATTTTTCAATAATTGTTTAAACAAATTAGACAGTGTATTAATTAATAAATTTATAAGCAAATTGTATATTTGTAATGTACGTAGAAATTACATACAAATTAAAAAAAAGAAAGATCAAAATCCATTGAGTTGATCCAGAGATACAGAAAATTATATTAGTTTGAAATTGCTTTTTCGGTATTTTAACTCGGTGGATTTGCAGGTTTCCCCTAGTAATCGTTTGAACTACATTTTTGAAAAATCGTAGAGGGTGCTGTGAAAGTACAATGTTTGTGCAAATTTTTTAAGAAAAAATACAAATCCCATTATTTAAAATGGCATTAATGAGATTCCTTAATTATTATAAACAAATTAGCTGTGAATTAAAAAAACACATGGCAAACTTTGTCCCAAATGAACCCAGGCTACATTTTTTTATTTGAAAATTCGTGTTAAAATACTAGCTTTTCGAATATATAAAAAGACTGTTTCTACGGACAACATTTTTAAAGTTATTCTAAATGTTTATAAACTACCTACAAAATTTCAAAAATTTGGCATTAGGATTTTTGACTGTATTAATTATTTTTTATCTTTTTTTTAATACATTTTGATACTATCACTCTTCTACTTTCATTTGGCATACTCAAAATTTCCCTGTCTTCATTATTTTCTGTCTTATGTTATGGCAAAATAAAGGTCTCTGGGATAAACAAATAAAATAACTCTTAAACTAATTAATGGATCGGTCTCAAATTTTAAAGTTTTGTTAAGTGCCCCAATACCCAACTTTAGGTGAAACAGTAAAGTTCTAAGGTAGTTTTAGTAAAAGTTATTAACAAATATCGATTTTCACTTATTTTGCAGTTTGCGTAGCAACAAATTAACTTTTTAACTTTCAAAAATCGGCATTTTGAAGGTTTTTCAATGTTCCAAAAAATTGAATTTTGTAATTTTATATCAACTATTTAGTTTTTGAACGGGGCGCAAAAAATCGAAAAAATCGCAATTTTGGCACTAAATTGTTAATAATTAAAAAACGGACGCGAACTCTAGGCAGGAAACAGGTAGGTTTTCTTCCTATAGGTCTACAATAACTAAAAAAATAATCAGCTATCTGGATCTTTGAGTGTCCCGAGAAAATCCTTATTACTCTGGACTATAAATTAAAACAAAACTACTGACAGTAAATGAAAAAAAGTTACTACAAGCAACCGCGGATGACATTGATATTATGGGAAACGCAGTCACCAATGTGAAGGAGACTTTTAATAAATTAGAGGTAGAGGCAAAAAATCTGGCTAAAGGTCGATGAAAAACAAATCAAATATATATACATTAACAGACAACAAAACGAGATAGAATATGGAATAATTTTATTACATAAATACGACCCATACAACTTTGAAAGAGTGGAGAGTTTTAAATAATTCGGAGCCACAATCACCTCAGATAATGATATCACGGAAGAGATAAAAGAAGGAATTCAGACAACAAACATATGTATCTATTGCCTCCAGAACACTATTAAATCTAAGACTCTAACGCAAACAGCAAAAATAAGTGTATATAAAAAAGTAGTTAGACCGGTGCTCATCTGTAGGTGTGAGAAATGAGCACCGACAAAAGCACTGGAGAGACAACTTAGATGGTTTGAGAGAAAAATCCTTAGAACAGTCTTTCTGTGGACCTTATCACGACCCGAATACTAACCAATACCGAATGAGAAAAATGCCAAGGTTTAAACAGATGTATAGGTCTAGCGGCGCAATACAAGATACTAAATCCCAACGTGTAAGATGGGCTGAACAATGAACATGTCCATAGACTCCCCAATAACTCCCTTACCTTACCTTACCTGGGAAGAAGCTCCGACAGGAAGGCACTTAGAACGTCTACCAATGCGATGGAGAAACAATATAATATATTATGGTCAGGTTAAAGAACAATGGGGCTATTAGACCTGGATCCTGCGTACCAAAAAAAAGTTGATTAATAGCAAGCTGAAAATTTGTTAATAGCTTAACGGTGTCTAGTCAGACAAACTTTGATATATGAGAACACTGGAACAATGGAAGTTTTAATTGTGGAACAGGTTAAAAATTTGGAACGTCAGACTACGAAAATGTTCCATGTATTTTGTCGGACAGAACTTCCAATTGATTTGTTACCCTTTCATTAAACTCTCATGCAAAAATCAGACTGGTGTTTATCACCAACTGGGCATTTTAATGAGTGAAACACGAAGAACATGTCAAATGACAGGAATCATGTTGGTTAGTAATAGCAGTCTGATTTTTCTGAGATAGTTTAATGAAAGGGTAACAAATCAACTGGATGTTCTGTCCGACAAAATACATGGGACATTTTCGTAATCTGACGTTCAAAATTTTTAAACTATTCCACAATTAAAACTTCCCCTGTTCCAGTGTTCCCGTACATCAAAGTTTGTCCTACTAGACACTGTTAAGCTATTAACAAATTTTCAGCTTGCTATTAATGAACTTTTTTTGGTAAGCGGGATCCATTCCTATACCGACTGCAACAACTATCATAGAGGACTGTTCGAGATGGAAGTGAGTGGTGCAGTTCAGCCAAGACCCACTCGGGTTGTAGTGCTACGAGAATAAGAAGTTATACCTTTCCACTATTGAAGTTAAATTTAAAAAAAAACCTTCTTTGTGTGCCGTGCTTGTTTTCAAGCGTTAGCTATCGTTATACACTGCGGTGCAAAAAAATCGATCCACTAAAAATTTGTTCATTTTTGATGTTTCGAATTTCCTAAACCTGTTGTCCGATTTAAGCGATTTTTTACCACGTTATAGCCTTATTCATTGACAATATCGCTGTAATAATATTGTTGCTAGACAGTCAAACTGCCGTTGTATTCCGGGTGTACGAATCAAACTGTGCTTTTTTCTCAAAGTTCGCATTACCCTGTGGATTATTCTATCATTTAGGAAAAAAACAAAAAAAGACGTATAAAAAATTTTTGACCCACTTTTGGACCTGGCAACATGCAAATTTGTTAAAAGGGGTTCTTTTTGAGTAAGATTGTGCAAAAAATCCGAATCAGAATATTTTTCCTAGCGGATGCGCAGTGGCTTTCTGGACTATATGGAATTAACACTTCACAATGATTTATCTTCCTATGTCCCCCACCTCTCTCTCTCTCTCTCTCTTGTCGTTTCCTCATTACTGAAGATCGTGATTTCTTCCAATATTCCTAACAATGTTTCTCCATTGGTCTCTATCTTCAGCTGCTCTAAGAGCTTCGCAGAATGAGTTTCCAGCTGAATGCCTTATTTGGTCAGACCATCTAGTTGGTGATCGTCCTCTTGATCTTCTCCCCGGAACGTTTACAGAAACAATTAATCTCTCCAAACTGTCGTCACCTCTGCGAACCACGTGACCAAAGAATTGTAGAATTCGTTGCGGACATATTGTGGACAGCCTTTTTTTAATATTGAGTTGGTTTAGAATGGAAACGTTTGTCCTATGAGCTGTCCAAGGTATGCGCAGTATTCTTCTCCAGCACCACATCTCAAAGGCATCAATTTTTTGACGCTCACCTGCGCGAACAGTCCAAGTCTCTGCTCCGTATAGAAATATTGAGAATACAAGGGCATTCACCAGTCTCATCTTGATATTTTGAGAGATAGATCTGTCTTTCCAAACTTTAGTTAGGCAACTCATCGCATTTTTTGCCATACCAATACGTCTCCGAACTTCTGCTTCACAGTTACCATCGTTAGTTATACTAGACCCGAGATAGATAAAGGTGTTTACTATCTGGTATTCCTGTAACATGTTAGTCAGTTGAATAGTGTTGAATCTGTCGACCACCATTATTTTTGTCTTAGCTTTATTGATTTTCAGACCAACTTTATTGCTTTCGTACTCAACTCTTCGCAGAAAATCAAACATTTCTTGCTCATTTGCTGCTATAACTGTAGTGTCATCAGCAAATCTTAAATTGGAGATTTTCCTACCAGCTACTGTTACTCCACCGGCCCATATTTCTAAAACCATCCTCATGACATGTTCACCATAAATGTTAAATAAGTCAGGTAACAACACGAATCCTTGTCTAACACCTCTCTCGGTCTTGAATTGGTTTGAGAACTTCTGATCTAGTCGTACTGTCGCTATATTAGACTGGTACAAATTTTTGGCTAACACCAACACTCGAACGAAAAACCAGTAGTTCCTATTTAACAACAAGCCGTCACTTTTATCGATTAGGTCCGTATTTAGTGTCTTCTGTAATTTAAATACGAGTCCGGTCCTTCTGGAGAGTCTGTTCTTTAAGTGGAAGGGCCCGAAAATGAGTTATGTCAGTCGGGAAAGTGTAATTTTTAAATTGGATACTAAATTATAGCAGAGTGACATTGTGAATTTATGGGGCAATAATGCTCCGTTTTTTCTCTTTCTGCTATCACTTTTATCGCGCCTTCTGAAGTATTTATATTTTGACGAGGAAACTGGAGCAACTCCGCGATAAGATTGTGCTCGGCCGCCGAAAAAATTAATATATAAAACGAGCTGATAACGGTCCCCACGATAGGAAATATTCATTTAGATTTATCTCAATAAACCGGCTTTCAAAATTAAATCAGAACATTGAATAGGAATAACAAGGAGTTAGATAGATTGTTGTATTCGTTAACCGATGACTGTAATGATAGGGAAGCAAAGTATGCTAAATTTGCAGTCATTCAAGCGTTATGGGGACCTATTGGGTTGTGATTATTAGGTCCTAAAACCAAAAAAAAAGAATGTGTGTGTACTTTGTACGCACGTAAGAAGATATTCTTCTATTATATAATAGGTAATTTAAACGAAGTAAATATACTTAAAAGGTTATTTGTACTTATTTTATTTAAAAATCAAACTAACTTTCTTATCTACCACTTTCAAAAAAGAAGAATATCTTCAAAAATTATATAATAATATACTCACAATCATAAAATCTATAAAAAAAATAAAAAAATAATAACTTGCTTGGGGCTTGAACCCACTTCACGTCTACCGCGCCGTACGAAAGTTGACGCCATTTCAAACTGCACCAAACTCTCGTATACGTCATGTGGGAATATACACAAACTAAACGTTTACACCATAAATTTATATGAATTTATTAAAATTATTAGTTTGATTTTTGTCGAAATAAAATACAACAAAATATAGAGTAAGAAAACGATATATGAGATGAAGATTTGTAGAAAGTTTGTTCGTAATCAGATTATGTAAATTAAAGCATTGCCTACTAATAGGTAACTACATTATTTTGTTTACATTTTCCAAATAGATAGGTATTGAAACTATTAGGTATTTCCAACTGAAACATTTAGAATTACGTACCTGCGGCTTTTCAAAACTATTTAAAAAGTCACTATAATTATAAATTTGATTTTATTTCTGTCCACACATCAATAAAAACTAATATTATACAATATTTTTGTTTACCGATAACCTCCATATTGAACAATTATTGACAGATCATTTCAAAATTTCAACACCCAATCAGAGCCCGTATAACAACTAATACCATACTGTCGGTGTGCGCATGCGCGGGGATCAATCAAATTTTACCCTCAATCGATTCGCCGCTAAAGAAGAATATCTTCAAAAAGTTTCAATCAAAGTAAAATTTTCCATTTTAGTGGGGACTTTCCATTTTTTAATTTATTTTTCCATTTCCAACAACCTTTTTTCCGATTATAGCGCCATCTATCCATAATTAGAAAAAATGTCTCGAATAAAAGTTGCTTATTTTTACGTAAAGAATCCAAATCTGCACTAAATATTTGGGGGTCCCATTTAAGATTTTAAAGTATCCCCCACCCCACCTCCGTGGGGATCGTGTTTGGTACCATTCGATAGATTTTTCAAAAACATTTTGAAAGTGTATTTTGTAGTTTTTTGATCTGATGTTCATTTTGTGAAATATCACGGGGTTTGTATTTAAAATGTTAAATTTACCCCCACCCCTCTTTGTGGGATGTATGTTTAGTACCATTCGATAGATTTTTGAAAAATATGGAAGACGTATTTTTTAGTCAACACCATGATATATTTTCAGTGTTTGCTCAATGTCATCCACCACGCTCTATATAAACCAGGACGCATCTGTAAAAATATTAGTACATTTGGACGTTGAGAGGTGACTCAAATTTTTTTGCAGAAATTGCTTGAAAATAACTCAAATAATAATATTTCAGTTATCCTCCCTCTCAAAAAGGTCCGGAACATTGTTTAAATAATCAAAATGTCAAAAAATGAAGGAAAATTTTGATTTTTTTCTTCGTTTTTTGAGTATAACTTTAAAAGTATTTATTTCCGAGAAAACTTGTACTGACATAAAAGTTGCATAATTAAATTTCCAACAATATATAATTGGTTAAAAATTTAAAAAATAGTCACCCTTGTTGCAAAATAGCAATTATTGCGAAAAAACCATACAAAAACAAGTATTCGCATTTTACGTTTTTCAGCCATTTATACTACACTTAGGACCTTCATATTTCATTCACAGAAACCTTGTGATACAGTAAAACAATACTGTAAATTTAATTAAGATTGGTTGAATAGATTTTGCAAAATAAATTCTGCAATCCAGCTTTCGCAAAAAAATTCATTTTTTCAAAATGTTACAGGACTGAAAATAAAGCAGATAGCAAGTTGAAAATTTTTTTGCTTATAGAAGTGTACTGTACCTTTCATTTGCAATTTGCAAAACTAAAATAGATTAACTACCACGGCGTCAGGAATTTTTTTAAATAAACATTAATTATTGGTGCTACGCGCAAGACAGCGGATAGTTTGCTCTGATTGGGCATTCCAATGACCTTTGATAATGATTGATACATTTTAATTTTTATTATATTTCGATATAAATAAATAAATTTGTTTATTGCAAAATAAAAACACATACTCTATCCTTTGAAATAACACTTTTTTTAGCAAAAACTTTCTTTGTTGATATATTTTAACTTAGAGAACAAAAGTTTATTATTTTTAAACATATGCAATTGTTTAAACAATATTTCACAAACAATAATAAAATTAGTTTGATTTTTGTGGAATTAAAATATTAAAATACAACAAAATATAGAGTAAGAAAATAATATTAGATAAAGATTGGAAGAAATTTTGGTGGAAATCAACTTGTGTGAACTCTACACCGCTGTCCTGCGCGTAGCACCAAAAATTAATGTTTATTTAAAAAATTTCCTGACGCCGTGGTAATTAATCGATTTTAATGTTGCAAATTGCAAAGGAAAGGTACAGTACACTTTTATAAGCAGAAAAAAAATTCAACTTGCTATCTGCTTTTTTTTCAGTCCTGCAACATTTTAAAAAAATGAATTTTTTTTGCGAAAGCTGGATTGCAAAATTTATTTTGCAAAATCTATTAAACCGATCTTAATGAAATTTACAGTGCTGTTTTACTATATCATAAAGTTTTTCTGGGTAAAATATGAAGGTCCTAGGTGTAGCATAAATGGTTGAAAAACGTAAAATGCGAATACTTGTTTTTGTATGTTTTTTTTCGCAATTATTGCTATTTTGCAACAAGGGTGACTATTTTTTAAATTTTAAACCAATGGTATATTGTAGGAAATTTAATTACGCAACTTTTATTTCAGTATAACTTTTCTCAGAAATGAACAGTTTTAAAGTAATAATCAAAAAACCAATAAAAAAATCGAATTTTTCCTTTCATATTTTGACATTTTGATTATTTAAACAATGTTCCGGACCATTTTGAGTGGGAGGATAACTTAAATATTATTATTTGAGCTATTTTCAAGCAATTTCTGCAAAAAAATTTGAGTCATCTCTTAACGTCCATCTCAAAACAGATCCGCCCTGGACTAATATTGATCTTCACAATCGTTGTGAAACTGTTTTTACTCCACTATAGTGTATATTTTGAACACATGCAGAAAACTAATTAATAAATAAACATGATTTGTATGTTTAGTTCTGTTTATTTTCGCGAATATGGTATTTATACATATGCACTACTATTTATGGGTAGATGGTATCCAGATTGAGTAAATTCTAAAAAGTCTTATATTAGTCTTTACATTTGCTATATGTTTTAAATTTAAAACGGATGTAGTACCTACGTAATGTATTTACAAAACAAAAAATATTTTAATGCAGACTGTTATTTGTTTTTTTTTTAAGAATTAATTATACAATTTTCTTGATAACGTCCCATCTTTCAACGTCAACAAATATAGTTCCAACAGGATGGTGCCCCATGTAACAGTAGGTTAGATATAAAGCAATACCTTAAAAATCGTTTTAACAGAAGAGTTATACATCGGAGTTCTGAATTTTTTTTGGCCTCATCGGTCTCCTGATTTGACGCCACTCGATTTTTTCTTGTGTGGTTATCTACAGGAAAAGATGTATCTTCAAAGTCCATTTACATATGTTGCTTACTTGGAAAGAGTCATTACAGAATGTGTTCAGAGTATCGGCTATGGTTAGAAGGGCATTGAAAACTTTTATAATACAACAATTACCTCTATTGAAACAGAAGGTGGATAGGCAGAAGGCACTAAAGATGTAACCCATACCTTAAAAATCGTTTTAATAGAAGAGTTATACGTCGGAGTTCTGAATTTTTTTAGCCTCCTCGGCCTCCTGGTTTGACGCCACTCGATTTTTTCTTGTGTGGTTATCTACAGGAAAAGATGTATCTTCAAAGTCCATTTACATATGTTGCTCACTTGGAAAGAGTCATTACAGATGTGTTTAGAGTATCGGCTATGGTTAGAAGAGCATTGAAAAACTTGTATAATACAAGAATTTCCTCTATTGAAACAGAAGGCGGATAGGCGGAAGGCACTAAAGATGTTGCGAAAAACGAGGTTCAGAAATGGCTGATAAGGAATCATTAACAGAAATGGAGCAAATGGAAAAAAATAATCAAGAATATTGGCAAAAAACTGTAGAATAATTTGATGAACCTCAATAAAAGAGAGATCAAACGGGTCACTGAAATGATGACTGGACATTGCAGTTTAAAAAACTACCTTTAGAAACTAGGTAAGTTGAATGGTGCAGAAAGTGCGAAATTAAAGAAGAAACTGCTATACACAGCCTATGCCATTGGAATGTGCTAATGGTAGGGGAGCACAAGCGGGGATTTTTGCAGTTACTCGAGCGCGTCAGATTAGCATATGGGGAGAAACCTGGTACCCTGCAGATGTACCTCTACCATATATTGGCTCTTAGGGAGCGTTCAAGTATTACGTAACGCGGTTTTTAAAGATTTTTGACCCCCCCCCCTCCCCCCTACGTAACGCACCTTAATGGAGCGTTCACGTATTACGTAACGCAATTTTTTAAGATTTTTAACCCCCCCCCCCCAACCTGCGTTACGTAATACTTGAACGGTCCCTTAACACAGGAAAGTTCGTTTAGGGGGGCCCGAAAAAAATCTATCCTTAAAAAACTCGAAATTGTCAGATTAAGATAAGGTAAGTTAAGTACATACAAAAGAGTGTATATTTCAAAAATCTGACGATTTGAGCCGGGCGTAAGGAAATGGGTAAGTCCCAAAGTTTCACTAGAAACAAACAAATATTTCGCGAAATGAATGACAGATCAAGAAACTAAAAAATATGTGCTCAATATTTTTTAATCATCTATCGAATGATACCAAACACGACTTCCCACGGAGAGGGGTGGGGCGTAAATTTAATATTTTAAATACGAATCCCGCGATATTTCGCGAAATGAACATCAGATCGAAAAACGGTCAAATATACTTATTCAATATTTTTGAAAAATCTATCGAATGGCACCAAACACGACCTCCCACGGAGGTGGGGTGGAGGTTACTTTAAAATCGTAAATAGGAGCCCCCATTTTTTATTGTAGATTTGGATTCCTTACGTAAAAATAAGTAACTTTTATTCGAAACACTTTGTCGAATTACGGATCGATATAATCGGAAAAAACGATTGTTAGAAATGGAAAATTAAATTAAAAATGGCAAGCGCCCACTAAAATGGAAAACTTTACTTAACTTTTTTTGGTTTTAGGACCTACTCTTCACAACCCAATAGGTCCCCATAACGCTCGAGTGACTGCACATTTAGCATACTTTGCTCCCCTACTATAAGTGATGTAAGGCAGGATTTCACTGGTCAACTGAGGTTTGAACCAAGAGATATCCTAAAACTACCAATAAGAAAAATGTTCCTTATGTTGAGGCCTTCTTGTTATACCTTCTACATATGCCTTCAGAGACTAACGGGTCTCACCTCATTTAAGAAAAAAAATATAGTTTCTAGTTCCAAAAAACTTTTCATAATAACAATTTTCAACATTGTAAAATACACTCACCGGCAGAGAAAACGGGCACCCCAAAAAATGGGTCATTTTTAATGTCTTGTATTTCCTAAACCTGATGTCCGATTTAAGTAATTTTTTTAATATGTTATAGCCTTATTCTTTATCAATATCGCTGTAATAATATTGTTGCTAGACAGGTACATTGTCATTGTATACAGGGTGTACGAATCAAACTGTGTTTTTTTCTCAAACTTTGGAACACCCTGTGGAATGTTCTAGCTTTTATAAAATACTGAAATTATAACCAAACTATAGCCTCAGGTTTTCTTAACATTCTTTTTTTTATTCATTCGCTTATGTTGGATAATAAAAAAGTTAAGCACTTTAACAACTACCCATGTTTTTCGTTAATACAGGGTGTTTTTAAATAAGTACGGCAAACTTTAAGGGGTAATTCTGCATGATAAAATAATGACAGTTTGCTTTATAAACGTATGCCCGCAAATGCTTCGTTTCCGAGATAGGGGGTGTTGAAATTGTTCTTACAAACTGACGATTTATTTATTTCTCTAAAACGGTTTGTGATATGCAAATGAAATTTGGTAGATTTTAAGAGGTAGTTATTGCGCATTTTTTGGCATACAATTAAGAATTTTATATTCACCATTGGCGTGCATACGGATATATCTAAAATATTTATACGCGTATGCACGCCAATGGTGAATATAAAATTCTTAATTGTATGCCAAAAAATGCGCAATAACTACCACTTAAAATCTACCAAATTTCATTTGCATATCACAAACCGTTTTAGAGAAATAAATAAATCGTCAGTTTGTAAGAACAATTTCAACACCCCCTATCTCGGAAACGAAGCATTTGCGGGCATACGTTTATAAAGCAAACTGTCATTATTTTATCATGCAGAATTACTCCTTAAAGTTTGCCGTACTTATTTAAAAACACCCTGTATTAACGAAAAACAGGGGTAGTTGTTAAAGTGCTTAACTTTTTTATTATCCAACATAAGCGAATGTATAAAAAAACAGAATGTTAAGAAAACCTGAGGCTATAGTTTGGTTATAATTTCAGTATTTTATAAAAGCTAGAACATTCCACAGGGTGTTCCAAAGTTTGAGAAAAAAACACAGTTTGATTCGTACACCCTTACTTAAATCGGACATCAGGTTTAGGAAATACAAGACATTAAAAATGACCCATTTTTGGGGTGCCCGTTTTCTCTGCCGGTGAGTGTATAAAGGTACGTTACTCTTCAGCCAAATTCATATTTTTTGACATAACTTGTATAATATTGATACAAGTTAAAAATAACTTATGGTTGCATCTAAGTCTACATCACTTTTATTTTCTATATTGACGTATTTCCATATCATTCCATAATGGTTTCTTAAAAGAACGCATTGAGGAAGAACAGCTGGCCAGAAACTTTCCCAAGTCTAACGAAAAAAGACGACCTCAATAATTTCTCCCACATAACTCCCCCATTATGAAAGTTTAACTGTCAGATTATCTTCTAAATCAAACCATAATTCCATCGTAACTCATTTGGTTTCCTTTTCCGGCACCCACGGCTCCAAATTTGCATCGTTAATTACAGAGAATCGTCTTACACTTTTACAAAGTAATTAATAAAAATTCTGGCTAAAAAGGGCACTGCGAGAAGAGGAACTTTCCAAAAAGGGTTTTTTATTTTTTGCCGTAAAGTTCGGATTACGGTTTTGTTTTCTGTCAAATGAAAAATGGGCGTTATAGGTATGCAAAATGGCGAGAGCCTGATTCGATTTTGATGTAAAAGTATCTGATTTAAATTCATTGGATTCCGGTGTACCTACTCTACTGGATTCATTGATTGATTTAGAATATGGATAAAAATGTTTTATTGCTCATCAGGGTAGAAGTATTTGGAATTTTTGTTAAAATTCTCGATCGTGTTTAGCTCGTAGGGGTATTAAATAGCAATAACAATGTTACATTTTACGAATATTTTAACGTTATTTATAAATGTTCATGATTTATATTGAATATGCTTTGAATTGTTTTGTAACACCAGTATAACTCCAAAGAGTTTTAAGCTTCAGTTAAAGAAAAAAACCAAAACCAATGACAAAACTTTAAGAAATGAATTAATAAATGTCCAAATATAAGAGAAGGACCAGTAAGAGAATTTTTAGATAACCAAACACAACTGTATAAATTTGACGTAAGTACTAGATCAATTTAAAAATACAAAGGATCAAAATACATAATCACCGTATGAAAAGTGTATTCAGAAGACTCTCAAACACTTCTAGAGCTTCTAACGATTTTACATCCACATTACATTGATAAATGAGTGAAATCCAAAAGCACCAAATTAAGACGAGAACTTGTCAAACACTTAAGTATACACCCAGAAGCAAGAACGTCATTTTTAGGAGAATATTCCGACTCATCCGTCAATTCTTCTCAAGAATAATTACACTCGCTTATCTAGTTCAATGGAACTTAAATGTTCTATCTTCTTCTTCAAGTGCCATCTTCGTTCCGAAGGTTGGCGATCATCAGGGCTATACGTATTTTCGAAACTGCTGACCGAAACAATTCGTTGTTGCTACAGCTATACCATTCCCGTAGATTCTTTAGCCAGGAGTTTCGTCTTCTTCCTATGGACCTTTTTCCTGCTATCTTCCCCTGCATAATTATTCGAAGCAGTTCATATCTTTCGCCTCCTGTAATGTGTCCCAAGTATTGCAGTTTTCGTTTTTTGATCGTAAATATGACTTCCTTTTCTTTATTCATTTTTCTCAAGACCTCGACGTTTGTGACTCTCTCCGTCCATGATATTCTCAAGATTCTGCGATACATCCACAGTTCAAATGCCTTCAATTTTTTGGTATCAATCTTTTTCAGCGTCCATGACTCCATTCCGTAGAACAGCACAGAAAGTACGTAACATCTCATCAGGCGAAGTTTCATTTCAAGGCTCAAATCTCTTCCACAGAACACTCTCTTCATTTTAGTGAATATGGATCTGGCTTTTTCTATTCTTATTTTGATTTCTGCTGAGCTATCGTTGTCTTCATTTATAAAAGTGCCCAAATATTTGTATTTGCTAACTCGATCGATAATTTCATTGTGTAAATATAAATTTTGGACATTTCGTGTTGATTTCGATATTACCATAAATTTAGTTTTCTTTATGTTCAAAGATAGTCCATATTATTCGCTGCAGTCTGCTATCTTATTCACCAATGTCTGTAGCTCTTCAAGTGTTTCTGCGATCAGAACGGTGTCGTCGGCAAATCTCAGAGTGTTTAATCTAACACCATTTATTTTAATACCTACGGATTGCTCAGAGAGTGTTCTATTCATTACGTCTTCGGAATAGAGATTAAACAGGATTGGTGACAGTATACACCCTTGTCTCACACCTCGCTTTATTTCAATATCTTCAGTGGTATTATTCTCTACTCTCACTACTGCTTTCTGATTGTAGTACATATTTGCTATTAGTCGGATGTCTCGTTTATCTAAATTCTTTTCTGCCAGGAGTCTGATTAGATGATCATGCCGCACTTTATCAAAGGCCTTGTTATAATCTATGAAACACATGAATACATCTTGATTTATGTCAAGATATCTTTGAGACATAACGTTCAGTGCAAACAACGCCTCTATTGTTCCGAGTCCATTTCGGAATCCAAACTGGGTATCATTGATGTCCATTTCCAGTTCTCTGTGTACTCTAGTGTGTATAACTTTCAGGAATATTTTCAGTACATGGCTCATCAAACTGATTGTACGGTAATCACTACATATGTTCTATAGATACCCATTTTGAAAACCTAAGCCCGGTCAACATCTTTCATCTAGGATTCCATTCACATTAATGAAGTTGATTCTTATGATTTGAAATGATGACCTTAATGAGACCATTCATAATTTTTCTTTCAGGAAAGCTGATTTTGAAAGCAGGAATTGCCTTAATAACTATCATCTCATAATTTACAATTATTAGAAGTAGTATCAGTTGTCATTATGCTGCTTAACCTTGACTGTGCAATAGAAAGCGAGTAAATGTATAAGGCTAGAAGGAGGCAACGATCATCAAGGATCGTCAAGCATACAAGAAACAAGGAGAGGATGTCTTGATCCCGCATATATCGATGATTCCAACGGACTTACTATTTGATTTTAAGCATCTACAATTTCCATCTACAATCGTATACAGTTTATAGTCCAACAAAACTACCAACATTCAAGGACAGTTAACAGAGACAGTGACTCTATAGATGGAGGGGTGAGACAAGGATGCATTCTGTTCCCGGTGCCATTTAATATGTACTATAAAAAAAGAAGTAAACAGTATTTCTTGTACACAAGAAATCCTTAAGCAACTACAAATAAAAATAAAAAATGTCAGTTCCGACTTAAAACCAGAAATCAGTAAGAATGAGATAATAAGAGCACTCAAGGAGATGAAGAATAATAAAATCGCCAGGAAGAGACGGGATAACTATAGAAATGCTAAAAAATGGTGGAAAAACAACTAGAGAAGTTTTGTACATACTTATGAATAAATTATTAATGACAAAACAAATACTTAACACTTGGAACGAAGCAGTGACATTGTTACTATTTAAGAAAGGAGATAAAAAGGATCTAAAGAATTCCAGACCCATAACTTTAATAAATGTGATGTACAAACTATTAACCAAGATATTAACAAACAGATTAACAACTAAATTAGATGGATACCAGGCAAGAGAACAAGCCGGATTTAGAATGAGCTTCAGTACAAGTGACCACCTTTTAACGATGAAGATATTAATCGAAAAAGCTAACGAATATCATATCCCGCTATATGGCATTTATTGACTTCTAAAAAGCATTTGATAGTATGGAACACTGGACAGTAAAGAATTACCTACAAAACAGCAGAATAGACTACAGGTATACCGACTTAATTACAAATATATATAATAAGGCAACAACAACTATTAAGCTAATGAAACAAACGGAGCCTATTAAAATAAACCGAGAAGTAACACAAGGAGATCCCATCTCGCCCAAGCTATTCAACCAAGCGCTAGAAGATGTGTTCAAACAACTACACTGGGATGGCTTGGGTATAAACATAAACGGGCAATATCTGAGTCACTTATGATATGCTGATGATATTGTATTAATAACAGAAAGAAGTGAAGAATCGCAAAGAATGATGGAAGAACTAGATAGAGAATCGACAAAGATAGGATTGAAGATAAATTACAGTAAAACAAAAACCATGGCCAATCAACAAGAAGAACTAATGATTACAGTGGCACAAACAAGAATAGAACCAGTAAAAGAGTATTATATCTAGGACAAATCACTACATTAAATAAAGAAAATCAAACCCAAGAAATAAAGAGAAGCACCATTCGGAAAACCGTCTTATATTCTAAAGAACAGAAAATACCCGCAATACCTAAAAACAAGAGTATTCAATCAATGTATACTCCCTGTTCTAATATATGGCTCTCAGACATGGACGTTTACAAAAGAAAATATGGAGAAAATAGCAAAGACAGAAAGATCCATGGAAAGACAAATGCTGAACATTAAACTATCAGACAGGAAAAGAAACGAATGGATCCGTAACAAAACAAAAGTGAAAGATGGCTCTACCCAAGTAGCAAAGCTTAAATGGAAGTTCGCCGGAGACACCCTACGGCAGAAGGATGAAAGATGGACTAAGATGATTATACATTGGAGACCGTGGAACCACAAACGAAAAAGGGGAAGGCCACAGATGCGATGGTCGGATGACCTGAAGAAACACACTGGGTCAAATTGGATGCAAATTGCCCAAGATAGAGAGGCATGGAAGAAGGATGGAGGCCTATATCCAAGGATGGATGTTTCCGGCTGATTAGATAGATAGATAGATAAAAAAAGATATAATAAATAACATAGAGATTATGAAAAAAATGGGAAGATATAATAGACTACATACATAGAACAGAAGAGATTAACCTGGTACGGACATGTCAGAAGAGCAGACCAAAAACGTTGGATAAACAAAATAACAGAGTGCAGACCGATAGGAAGAAGGAAGAGAGGCAGACCCCGAAGATCTGTCATAGATGAAGTGGACGAAGAAATAAAATAATTTATTAAAAAATCCTTAAAATTTATCCACAAGGGAGTGGAAGTACAAAACGTTTTCGGTCAAACTGACCATCATCAGTGTAAACGTCCAGTGTACAAGTAATTGAAACTAGCCACTTCAATAGGTATACAGATCGCTTGTAAAATCTTAAGACATCGACTTCATATCGACCACTTTTTAATATAGAATGTAACAATAATGTAATTTAGAGGTTTTTATACCTATTGAAGTGGCTAGTTTCAATTACTTGTAAACTGGACGTTTACACTGATGATGGTCAGTTTGACCGAAAATGTTTTGTACTTCCACTCCCTTGTGGATAAATTTTAAGGATTTTTTTAATAAATTCATATGCCTATATACAACAGAAGTGTCCACGTTGTTATATTGAAGGTACAGCCAACTACAGGGTTTACCCCCTTTTTAAAAATTTTTAACTCTTATACACGTCAACAGAAACTGACACAACTTCGTAAAAATGTCAACAGAAACTGACATAATTTTCCGTTGCTACAACCCTGTTTATAACTTAAAGAGCAATTATACAACTTACAACTCTCGTAATTCGCAGCAATATATCGTGTCTAGAAGTTGTGACGACCTTGCATCAAACGGAGCGCCTCGAGTTCTTAACAACCTACAACCCTTGTATCATAAATGGATAAGGAGCACATCGGTCTATTAGCAAAACTTATTAATTAAGTGTATGATTTCTGAAACATCCCTTCGCGAGTGGCTGGAATCTACATTTATTTATAGTCCCAAGGAGACGTACCCTCGTCATTGCAATCGTTTTAAGTTAATTATCTTGACGAGTCTCTTAAAGAACCTATGTTGAATTATTCAAAACATAATTCGAGATATTTTAGTTTAGTTTTAATAGTTTATGTATGTTTTAATAGAGGTATTAATTACAATTTAAATTGGACGATAAAATGCCTTTGAGGAGTTAGAAAGCTAAATATTGTTTCTATAATATCGGTGGTGAAGTTTCGCAATTTATATAAATATTATTGAAATATCAACAGACTTTAGCTAGTATTATATTTACCCACGTTCAGTTAGCAAATATTTCGCTGACTAAAACCTAACCACCAACTAGACTGTTGTTGATACAATGTTGGGCACAATGGACTGGTTGTTCATACAGTGTTCCCGGACAATGGACAATAGTGTAACACGTGTCTTTACACGTGTCATACGAAAACTTTACGTATCTTGGAAGTGTCATAACAGAAAACGGAGGTAAAGAAGACGATATTCGTATGAGTATACGAAAAGAACAAGCATTTAGCATGTTCAATCCTGTTTGGAGATCTGGCTAGTATTCTACAAGGACAAAGAAACGAATATTCCAGTCAAATTTTCATGTCATGTCTGTTCTACTCTACGGATGTGAAACCTGGAAAGTAACAAAAACCCTTACAGACAAATTGCAGGTCTTCAAAAAGTTGTTCGTATTTTCTTGCCAAACATCATCAGAAAGGAAGATCTACTACACCTGACCCAATAAAAGAGGGTAGAAAATGTGGTCTTGGTAGTCGACAAATATCCACGCTGAATAATATTCGTCAGTGGACCGGGTTAAACACACAGACGCTTTTCAGAAAGCAGAAGATAGACCCGAATTTGCAATGGTTATAGCTTATAGCTAACCTTCATTAGTGAAGTAGGCACTAGAAGAAGAAAAAGAACCATATTGGTTTGCTTATAGCAGAATAAATGTTGTAAGCTATTTATTTAATCGTTTTCACAAGGCTTTTTTAAATATCTTTGTTAGGCTGGTAATAAGCAAAATAGATCAATAATTTTGTAGTAAATTTTTGTCACCCTTTTTTAATATGGGTACAATTATTGATATTTTAAATAGCTGATATCAAAAAAGCTTAATCAAATATCTTATTTATTAATATATTTATGGGATCTACAACAAGATTGAACTATTTTTAGTATATTTTATTTGAGTTTTTTTGTATTAATTTTAAACTTAACATTTTTAATTTATATTTTGAAACGCTTTTATTTAATTCAATCGATTACGTCAACTCTTTAGACGTTAATCTGACTGCCTTTTCTTCAATGCAAATGAATGAATTTTGCAGACATATGAATTCGCGGAAACAATACACGAATAGTCGATCAAAATTTTTTTTTATGTTTATGAATTGTTTAAATAAAAAGAACGATTTTAATGGAAAATGCTTAAATTCTCTTGTTTTTTACAATGTAGAAACTTGAAACTTTTACAGATTGTAGCTAATTATATGACCTATACATAATTTCACTTTTTACGTTATTTGTTTACGTTATGCTTCATATATAAACAATAAAGTTTCAAATTTATCCAGTTTCTGTCCGATTTCTATCCAGTTTTCAGCGAAAAAAAGTTATGGCACCGCAGAGGACGAATGCTGCCCTTAGTATTGTCGTGGGCTTCGACTGTCCATAAAACGCAAGGTTCGACTGTTAACTACGCTGCGCTGTCGTGAACTTGGGCCCGGAAGTGTTTGTGTAAGGACAGGCTTAAAAGCCTGCATTGAGCCTGCAAAGCTTACGGTTCATTGAGCCGAGTGCGATCATTAAGGTACGTATCCATACAAGGGTGAACCCCGCTCGGTGTAGCTGCTCAAATGGATACAGCATGCGCTCTCTTATAGGTCTGGATCCCGCGTATGAAAAAAAAGTTGATTAATAGCAAGCTGAAAATTTGTTAATAGCTTAAGGGTGTTTAGTCGGATAAACTTTGATATATGGGAACACTGGAACAGGGGCAGTTTTAATTGTGGAACAGGTTAAAAATTTGGAACGGTCACACCACGAAAACGGCCCATTTATTTTGTCCGACAGAACAGACTTAAACTCTCCGAACAGAGATTTAACTCTCATGCAAGAATCAGACTGCTATTTATCACCTGTCATAATTCCTGTCATTTGACATATTCTACATGTTCCACTCATTAAAACGCCCATTTGGTGATAAATAGCACTCTGATTTTTGCATGAGAGTTTAATCTCTGTTCGAAGAGTTTAAGTCTGTTTTGTCGGACAAAATAAATGTGCCGTTTTCGTGGTGTGACCGTTCCAAATTTTTAACCTGTTCCACAATTAAAACTGCTCCTGTTCCAGTGTTCCCATATATCAAAGTTTATCCGACTAGATACCCTTAAGCTATTAACAAATTTTCAGCTTGCTATTAATCAACTTTTTTTTCATACGCGGGATCCAGACCTATTAATATACATTCGCTCTCGCGAGATTTTTTTTGACACTGACGTTAGTAATTTCTTTTTTGAAAAATTCAGTTGTCAGAAGTGACTGGAAATTACTACAAAACCAACGGACCTGCTCATATCCAATATTATTAATAGTAAACAGACATAAAAATAACATAAACCTTACGCCAATCAATATTTAGTTATTTAAACCATTATAATGTATTGATAGCAAATGAGAAAATTATTTATTGTACAAAATAAAAATATTTTGTAGAAATAAACTTCACAAAATATAATGAGATTAGTAGACACTCCCACTATTTCTAATAATTCTTCTTTTTTTAATGAAAGATTAAGTTGATTTGAGTTGATTTTAGCAGTTAATAGTGTGAGGTAGGAATTTTTGTGTTGTACGTTTCCTATTCCGAATGTCTCAAAAAAAATCTCGCGAGAGCGAATGTAGTTTACATATAAACCGCAAACCGGTTGAAACGAAGAGTGTACGCGCCAAGCGGCGATCACCGACGTATACACTATGTGGAGCTACTACACCGAGCGAGGTTTACCCTTGTATGGATACGTACCTTTAGACGGCTTGCGCATCGAAGAACTGCATTGCGAGAAATTAACAGCGTCTACACCGTGCAATAGTAAAGTATTACAAGAGATGGAAATACTGCGAAAACTGTAATAGTCGTAAATAATGATTTTGATTTAAGAAATGTATGAAGAAATTACAGAAAATGTACAATGTATGTATCAAAAGTTGAAATAAATGCAAAAAATGTATCTGTCATTAACTATTAACTTCATCCTTTTCTAAACATGACGATATATTTTAATGTTTGAAACGTGTAAGACTAAAAAGTAAAAAATAAAAAATATGAAAAAAAATTTTTTAAGAAACGCTTTTCTTTAGTTATGAGTGACTAAAATTTGAAATAAAAAAAAATTAACTAAAAAGCAAAAAATAAAAAAAATCAAACTCAAAGGATTAGTCGAAAAAAACGTTCGTTAAAAAAATGAAAAATCTAACACATTCGAATAAAAACACTTTAAAATACCAAATGAACAAATAGAACTGGTAGACAAATATTGACGCACGAAATTAAGATAAGTATAATCAAACAAACGAAGTATCCAGAAGAATAATACAAAGATGGGCAGCATACGGACCTCTTAGGAAGGTTTTTAAGAGTGACATTCCAGTTAATATGAAGAAAAAAGTTTTCGACCAATGCGTGCTACCGGTGATAACCTATGGTGCAGAAACATTATCGCTCGAAAGGAAAAACGCAAAAAAACTAAGAGTAACACAAAAAGAATGGAACGATCAATGATAGGGGCCACTCTACGAGACAGGATTAGACACGAAGATCTAAGAGCTAAGACCAAAGTCATAGACATCATTGAAAAAAGCTGTAACTTAAAATAGAAATAGGCTAAACACGTTGGCAGAATGAAGGACGGAAGATGGACTAGCAAACTAGTTGACAAGAGACCAAGAGCCGATAAACGCAGCATAGGAGGACCACCAACACGATGGCAAGACGACTTAAGAAAGATGACAAAAAACTGGATACAGAAAGCACAAGATAGAACACTTTGGAGACAAACAGGGGAGGCCTATGTCCAACAGTGGCTCGAGAGAGGCTGATGATGACCATAAGAAGAAGAAGAATGTATTAAAAGTTAAAATAAATGCAAAAAGGTATCTGTCATATACCTACATCCTTTTTTTTTAAACATGATATATTTTAATGTTTGAAAAGTGTAAGAATAAAAAGTAAAAGATAAAACAATATGAAAAAATGTTTTTTAAGAAACGCCTTTATTTAGTTATGAGCGACTAAAAGTTAAAGTATAAAAAAAATCAACTAAAAAGCAAAAAATAAAAAAAATTGAAAAAATCTAACACATTCGTCAAAGAAAAGCGTGGCGCGTCTTCATCGAATAAACGGTTTTCGCACCACGCTTTTCTTTAACGAATGTGTTAGATTTTTTCATTTTTTTAACGAACGTTTTTTTCGAATAATCCGTCGAGTTTAATTTTTTTTATTTTTTGCTTTTTAGTTGATTTTTTTATATTTTAACTTTTAGTCACTCATAATAGTCCAGAAAGCCACTGCGCATCCGCTAGGAAAAATATTCTAATTCGGATTTTTTGCACAATCTTACTCAAAAAGGACTCCTTTTAACAAATTTGCATGTTGCCAGGACCAAAAGGTGGTCAAAAATTTTTTAAACGTTTTTTTTTTGTTTTTTTCCTAAAATTATTATTTTTGCATTGAAAAAAGTTTTTTTTAGGTTTTTTGGATCATTTCAAAGAGAAAAGGTCTTTAGTGACTTTTCTCTAAAAATGATAGTTTTTGACATATAAGCGATTAAAAATTGAAAATTTGCGAAATCGGCCATTTTTAACCCTCAAAAACTATGTGAAAAACTGAAAATTTGAATGTTGCCAAGATAGGTAAATATTCTTTAAACATCGATTGATGAAATCCCGAAGAGTTTTTTGCAATACAATATTCAAAACTCCTTTGTTTTTTAATTGCTAATCAAGCGTGCGCGACACTATTTTCCACCGACAGTATGGTGCAAATGAAAGGAATAAATTCGTTATTTCGTAAACTGGTAACTTTAAGGAAAAATCCCGAAACAGGTCGATTTTTATTTTTAAGTTGTGATATTGTGGCATATATGGTATACTAGTGACGTCATCCGTCTGGGCGTGATGACGTAATCGATGATTTTTTTTAATGAGAATAGGGGTCGTGTGGTAGCTCATTTGAAAGGTTATTCAATTCTCTATTCAGTAATGTAAACATTTATATAAATATTTATACAGGGTGTCCTTCTACGTCTTTTTTTGTCAAATAATTTAATTAAATAAAAATTTGTTGGACACCCTGTATAAACAATTATGTAAATGTTTATATTACTGAATAGAGAATTGGAGAACCTTTCAAATTAACTGGCACATGACCCCTATTCTCATTTAAAAAAATCATCGATTACGTCATCACGTCCAGATGGATGACGTCACTAGTATACCATATATGCCACAATATCGTAACTTAAAAATAAAAATCGACCCGTTTCGGGATTTTTTCTTAAAGTCGCCGGTTTACGAAATAACGAATTTATTCCTATCATTTGCACCATACTGTCGGTGGAAAATAGTGTCGCGCACACTTGATTAGCAATTAAAAAACAAAGGAGTTTTGAATACTGTATTGCAAAAAACTCCTCGGGATTTCATCAATCGATGTTTAAAGAATATCTACCTACCTTGGCAACATTCAAATTTTCAGTTTTTCACATAGTTTTTGAGGGTTAAAAATGGCCGATTTCGCAATTTTTCAATTTTTAATCGCTTATATGTCAAAAACTATCATGTTGTTCTGAAGCTATTTTCTTGTGGCATTTTTATAATCAAGTATATTCAAATGGGAAATAAGCCACAATTTTACCTAAAAATGATTTTATTAACGTTTCGACGCCCAAGTCGGGTGTCGTTGTCAAAATACAAAAATTTTTTTGTATTTTGACAACGACACCCGACTTGGGCGTCGAAACGTTAATAAAATCATTTTTAGGTAAAATTGTGGCTTATTTCCCATTTGAATATACTTGATTATAAAAACTATCATTTTTAGAGAAAAGTCACTAAAGACCTTTTCTGTTTGGAATGATCCAAAAAACCTAAAAAAACTTTTTTCCATGTAAAAAAAAATAATTTTAAGATAAAAACAAAAAAAAAACGTTTAAAAAATTTTTGACCACCTTTTGGTCCTGGCAACATGCAAATTTGTTAAAAGGAGTTCTTTTTGAGTAAGATTGTGCAAAAAATCCGAATTAGAATATTTTTCCTAGCGGATGCGCAGTGGCTTTCTGGACTATAACTAAATAAAAGCGTTTCTTAAAAAAATTTTTTCATATTGTTTTATTTCTTGTTTATTCGCCGATTTCAGCAACGCTACTGAATTTAAATATTGCCATTTCCTTTTTTAAAAAACATCCCGTCGCCGTCGCACTTTGTCTTATCTCTACTGCGATCTCTTCCTACCACCTTTTTTCACTTTACACCTATCTGAAAATTCTTATACTTCGCGAAGATGCTTGCCATTTTTCGCGTGCTTTTTTTCAAGAGTGATAAACATCGGATAATTTAGTTGGAATTTCATTTTCCTGAAATATTGTTTTCTTTTTAGATTCCATCGTCGTTTATGAGCCGTTAGGACTCGAGCTATAAAGTTATCTCTATAGTTTTTAAAGGGGCTGTAAAATCTTAATTATCACAGTTTGTAGTATAGTTTTGCAGTATTGTGATCTAGAAGTAGTTTGAACGTAAAACACTACAAGTTTTTATTGTAGAGAACATTTTAAAAGTAATTTAATGAATATATACTGTGGTGTCTACACAATACAGAAAATTAAAAGGAAAGAAAGATAAGAACTATTTCCTTTTCAAGATTTTAAAGTTGACATTCACTTAACAATATCTAGATGAATATATCAGTCACGTTTTCTTTTAAAGCTTTTGCTTTAGTCAACTTTAGTCAAGTATTCGTAGTCAACTGAACTATTTGTGAAAAATAGTTTTGAGAAAAAGAAAAAAAAAATAGCTCGGAATAACTAAACGCTAGTGACGCGCCGAATACACCTATGGCAACCGTCAGCTACCACAATATATTTTGCCCCCCCCCCCTAGAGGAAGCGGCTGAGTACACAAGTTACCGTATCAGACATGGAGAGCGCTAAGGGACCGTTCAAGTATTACGTAACGCTGGTGAGGGGAGGGGGGTAAAAAATATTCAAAAATTGCGTTACGAAATAGTTAAACGCCCATTAGAATGCGTTACACAGGGGGGAGGGGGTCAAAAATCGCGTTACGTAATACTTGAACGCTCCCTAACCAAACTTAGGTTAAAAACATGCCGAAGATACATGGATGAGCGCGGTGTAGGTCGCGATCGCGGTCGCTACATCGATATCAAAACAAACCTTCATTTTCTTATGAGATCGCACATACCAAGGATGTGTCACTGTAGCAGTTACGCTATTAACTAAATAAATCCCAATAAAATTTCATCAAATACCCCTAAATAAATCCCGTGTGCGACGCCGTCGATCGACTTAAAACGATATCTCTCTGCTCACGCGCGAAAACCTAGGCGGTCGATTTTGTCGATCCGGATCCGAATCGGAACTTCAGTTTTGGTCAAACTCAGGGTCTGAGCGAACGCGCTGTTTTTTTTTGTTCTAAGTGGCGGATTTGGACGAGATTTTGGATAAAATGGAGCAGATATATCACTAAAATAAAGAAACGTTAAGACCATCTTTTTTGGAATAGCGATAATATCAAAACTCAATTTATCTTTGGTTTTTTTTTACATAAAAGAAGTTTAAGGCCAGCGTGTTTCGTCTGTCCAAGTAAGTAAACTGTTGATATATTTCTCATTAGTTTTTCGTGGTAATGCATCATTGTAGTTAAGTTCATATATAATCCATATTATAATAATGATATTCATTTCCATTTACAAAGGAACAATCAATCAAGGCCACAGGGTTTTAGTGTTAAATTTAAATTCCAAATTGTAGCTCATATTATCCTTTAAATATTTGAAAAGAACATTGAAGGTCAAGTTTTTTCTAGTGTCCAAACCTAAATTCTAATATCTTTTATACCTTATCGTTACGCTTTTTACTTAAGTTTTTTTATCTGTGATTTATAAAAAGTTTTAACGAGTATCTATACAGCCTTCTGTCACGCCCATCTAATGCGCACGTCCCTGTCATGTCTGAATTGAAGTAAACTTCAGAAATTTTGACATGACATATGGATACCTAACCTACCTAATATTTGATGTTTTTGTTTGGGCCTGTTCAATATGTACTGCTACTGTTATTGAAATACATAATAACTAAATTTAATAAACTTTATTGTAGATTCCGCCACTTAGTCACTTAGTTACGTCGTAACTTAGTCACTTTGCATTCCTTTGCATAATTTATGTCATTTGAAGTATGTACCAGTAACTGTTAGCAACTTTGCCATGGTTTACCCATAGAGCTCGCTGTTTTGTTGGAGAAAACCAGTACCTGACTTCACAACATTTAGGATTTTTCAGTAGGACTTGCCCACCACAGCATCCAACCAGTTTATCCTGCCAAAAGGACTCTCCTATGGACTTCATCTTGCATTCTTAAATAGGAACTGTGGTGAAAGATAAGTTTGTTTACTTTTATTATTTATATATTTTGGGTACTCTATAGTTGCTTGCACTGTAAACTATTTGTATGCATACAATCGAGTGGAACTAGGTACATATTTTCGTGACAGATAGGGTTTTCAGGTCTTTGTTTTGTTCCATATTATAAATAGTAGTTTTTTCTAATTAAGTAAGTCTTGTTTAATAATAATCATAAATAATTGTAGCTTAAAATTTGATAGGGAATCGGGGGTAAAATTTTGTCGAGCTTTTAAAATAGGGAATATGTCTAGTGGGTTTTTACATTGTATATTAAGAGTCTGACCAGCTCATTTATATAAAACAATTATATAATAATTAGTATTTTTGCTAGATGAGATACTTAATTTTTGGTAACCGTAGCGTTCTTGTCGTGTACGTATCTCACTAGACGAGTTCAATTTAGGAAATATTACTAACTTTTAGTTGTAAGAACTTTGTGCTATTCACCCTGACTTTTTGCTTTGGATTTTCTACTAATACAGTTACTTAGCGCAGCGTGTAGTGGTTAATTGTAAGTTAGTGGCTTTTTGGTCCTGTTTGACCATTCCACCACCCACTACCACTGTTATTGTGTTTTGATTTATATATTACATTGTCAATATATGTATAATATAGTTATTATTATTAATATATTTGTATGTATTAAGGTTGATGTTTTATTTCAGTCTGTATTACCAGTATATAATATAGCAGGACAAGATTAGTATTTAGTATTTTGTATTTCAGGTAGTTGTAACCAGTGTCATAGAGTTCCTGTTGTACATTACTTCAAAATCTCGAACCTGTCCAACTTCTTGGTTCTGAGAGCCGAGTTGTTCGTTCGAGTTGGCGCCCTCTTTTCTTCTTCTTTCTTTGTTGTATCTCGATATTATTTTATCTCTAGCATTCTTATCTATTTTTCTTCCACTTTGTGTTTGCAGGTCTCATTTTCTTCCTAGTTGCTATAATTTCATTATCAAACCTTTCCTTTTTGTATCTCTAATAAAGCCAATATTCGGTGTATAGAAGCTAGCCCGAATACCCACTTGAGATTTAGTGTCTCTCTGCCCATTTAATTTGTCCTTCTGAGCTAAGCCCCTCTTCTTTTTGTCTTAAATCTCTTCTCATTTATTTTCCCACTATTTCGTCAGTCTTCTTCTCTTCAAAAATCTCTATACCCAGAGTATAGAGGTTTCATCACCCGTTCACCCTCGCGACCTTGCATCGCGGTTTACAGTAATGTCGATGCCAAAACACGATACGGAAAGTATACTCGGTATGCTCTGTCCGTCATCGATGTAAACCTCGACCGCGATCGCGACCTACACCGCGCTCATCCATGTATCTTCGGCATGTTTTTACCCTAAGAATCGGTCTTTCACGTTGTGCTTAGTAATCTGAAAAAATTTGATACCAGTAGGACGATACCTGCGACTGTGTCGCGGTTCAGAATAGTCACAATCTAGTACAGAAATAAAAAGACCTGTACATAAGAAGACCAAATTTTAGCACATGACAGGGCCATTTATGTGGTCAACCATTGGAAATATAGAATTTAAAGTTTTTGGTATTCCGGACATAGAGAGTAATCTTCCTTTACTGCAAGGTATTCATTTTTTGGTGTTTTATTTATCTGTACATGTCGTAGAATTTTTAGGACAAGTGGTGCTAGTATTATATAAAATAAAATGGTATCACCTTGTAACAAGTATGATGAACTTCTGTTGGAATAAAAGTTGGTTGAAATATATAAACTCCAACAGAAGTAGGAAAAGAAAGGTAAAGCAAGTGTATTAGAATGAAGGGGCTTCTACGTTGGGAAGCTGATGTAACAAAATACTACCCTTGCAGTAGTACTTGTATGGGAATGTGAATTGAAAAGAGTCAGCTGATGAACTATTGACAGAAACAGAAGTAGAAGGATGAAACTGAATGTAGTTAGGCTAGCAGGGTGTAGAAGAGAATGAGCACTTGATACTCAAGGATGGTTTCGACCAATTTTCACGCCGTCAAAGACAGTAAATCTGCAGAATATAGATGATGTCTATAAGGAGAATATTAAGATGAACAGAGGCTGGAAAATATAGAAGAATAACAATAACTTGTAGGCGCCAGTAGAGCGTAGACGATGGCTCTACCAGGTATCCTATACTGCTGCACTCGTACCAATAATTGGTTGCTATGAGAATATAATTAGTAAATATAGTAAAATATGACAAAAACTAGGTAACAAAAGAAATATTATACAATCCAATCAATAGTATATTCAACTTTTATCTATATGTAACAACAATATCGTAACAACGTATATGTAACAACAATGTCGGTCTTGACGGTCCAGTTAGCTGGGGCTCAGTCGATCGACAAGTTTAGTGGATTTGCGATTTGCGGTCGCTGGTTCGAGCCTCAGCTAGGTCATGAAATTTATAAAAGGCCAACGCCGTAGTATAAAACTCAATAGAGTCTACGGCTTGGTCTGGAATAAACTGGCGTCTGATCGGCCTATGGAGGAGCGGTACGGGAAGGGATAAGGGCTTCCGGCTTGGTGATACTCCTCCATAGATCCCTACCGAAGGGCGTTGACGCCTAAGAACGGTGTATACATACAACAACAATATCTAACAATAAATTAGTATACCAATAATGTATACCCTAAAATTAGTCAAAAAAAATATTTTACTAATATAGTATATACAGCCTACACCTAGAATAAAGTTTAAACACAAGAGGAACAAAGTCCAGTCCTAAAAATTGGTTTCAAATGGCAAATCCAATTTATGATATAAAAATGAACCGACACTCTACTCGAGATAGAACTCCTTATCTTCACGTGCGGTTACATTAATAAAAGCAAGTTAAATGGTCAATCTACCCTGAGGGGGAGGAAAGCCAAGGTTAATTATTTATAATATATAAAAAAAAATTACCAAATTTTCTCCGGATATTTGAGCTCAATTACCTTCACAGTTGAGAAAATAAACAAAAGAAATAAATTGATTAAAGAAAATATGCAAAATTTTAAGCCTTGAAGAGGAGGTATTAATATTACTAAAAAAATTTGAAAATATTTAAATTGTTTCTTTTGTTTTTGTTTGGAAATTATGTTAAATATAAACTTAAGTGAAGTATAATATAAACTTATTTAATCTGATTTTTAATAAATGTTTAATGTCCCTACTATTTAAAAATTAATGTTTTGATAATAATAAAAAAATAATACTTAAATCACTGTCCAACACCAAACTAACGTAACGTCCTTTAAATGTCAAAAAAAAGTGATAACTGAAGACTGAAGACCCAACTCAAAAAGATGATTCCATCCTATGATACCCAGTGACTGCTGCTAGATCCCCTTATTCATCCCCTGATGGTCTTGGGATGAAAATATGTAAGTGTTTCCAAGTGGCTAAAATATACAAACCCATTGTTAATTTGGGCATTCAATCTTATGGAAACAGGAAATAAGTTGGGAGTTAAACCTCCAATAAAAACTGGTCAGGATCTATTATAAGAAGTATTGTTTTCTTCTGTACAAAAACATTGGTACAACTTGACCTTGAATAACTTTATGGAATTCTATATAGAAACATGTCTATTTGAGGCTGAGAATGATATTAGAAGTTGTATCTATAAATAGTTAGTCGAAATATATAATAATGACAAGAAGAAATCAAAAGAATTTATGAAAATTATAAATTTTCCGGTCATCAATATGGCTTCTTATATGAATGAACTCTAAGATAGCGATTGTCCAAATTCTACCAAATTAATATACTTTTCTTCTTAAAACCAATAACCAAAACAACACTTTTTCCTCCTTCAACTAAATTCACATATATTTTCCATGAAAGTAATAACTAAAATCGGATTTCCTTTTTTTTCCAAACAGCCATCGGCCACCTGGAAATTAAGTCTTTCTTCTTTGAAGATTAAGCTAACAGTAACTTTTTAAAAATTTTGACAGTCCTTGGTACTAGCGACAGTGGCTACTCGTGGAACTAATATGCGGTGTTGGCGATGTTGCCAGATAGAAAAGTAGCATTTTATAACGATTAAATTTAATTATGATTTTAATAAAAATATTTTCATCAAGTAACGTTCCGTTACAACCTAAACATTTTGTATTAGTTCTACCTTTGAAAAGTGACTTTCTCTATTTCGATTCTAGCAATTCTCTCGACGTTCCCCAGATACGTTCTCGCTTCCCCAAGATCCCCCAAACTCCCCAAGATTCAACGATCGCGATAGCGAAAAAAACGACGACGTCCAAACTCCGGAAAGAATAAAACGAGAATATTACCAGCTTGCCTTTAGTGTCGGGTCCATCAAGATAAAATCCAGCTCCGGTGTTTCGTCGAACCACCGGGAGACACCCTTCTCTCCCGCTGTAAGCAGATCGCAAAAAGCGCCGCTTTTTACCTGAAACAAAACAAAATTTACTTTAATGTGAATGTTTTTCATATGCTTTTTGTATAAACTAAACTATGTCTGGAGCTTTTTAGCTTTTAGTGTAAAGATCTTTGATATCCGGTACGGTCGGGTAGCTGTAGCGAGCTTGTTTGTTGATTTTGTATATTAAGGCAAATAGCTTCAATGGAAATGAGAAAATAGAAAATACAAGTTATATGCATGTGTCACAGAGATATGAGAGCCTTCCGCTTTGGCAAAAATGTAATTATTTCGGAGCATGTATACATCAAAAGTATAACTTTATGAATGAAAGATTATAGAATCAGTATGAACCTACTTTATAGAGTTAAAAAGAATGTAGAGTTTTTTTATCTAAAAATTTTTTTGCATATTAATATTTTAACTACAAATTTTCGAAAAGTGGGTAGGGGAGTGCATATAGATTTTCACTTCGGAAAAAATCAAACACGATCGAACTTTTTGTCATTTCATTAAGAAATGTTTAATAAACAACATATCAACAAGTTCTACTCGAGAAGTGGATGCTTCATTTTTTGTTAAACAAATGAACTACGAAATTAGATGTTTTTTTAAATAACTCCGAAAATATAAATTTTAGAAAAAAACTGACCTGACCATTGAAAAATTCAGAAAATTTTGCAAAAAAAACTTATATAAAGAATTTTCTAAAATTAAATCTGTATCTTCTATATTTTTTTATTTATAACGCTAAAGTCACCCTTCTCACAAACATTGGCGCACTGTAAACTAACGTACGGCGAAGTGCACGGTTGAGTTATTTTAATGTAATTCTTTAACTAATGGATTAAATGAAATTTTACAAATTGAACATGAAAGAAGAATAATTAAGCTATCTTATGGTTATAATAGAAAGAAATAAAATGTACGGGCATAAGTACGGTGTGGGCGGAAAGTGAGCCTTACATGAATTTTGTTTACAAATGGTTTAATAATGTGCAACTAATATATTTTTTCTTATAAAACTCTCAATTTTGTACAACTTACCTCTCAAGCATGTTACTAAATGATGTTTAATTAAAAAAAATATCAAAAATGTAATTAAAATGATATGACGTCTCAAAAATGTAATTTTTGAAATCTTCGTAGTTTTATAGAATTACCACCACTTTAAGAACGGTATTACTCAAGTTTAAACAGGTCTATTACAGTTTTATAAGCGCTTTTTTAAAGCTTAGGATTTAATCTTTAAAATGCACTGAATTATTTTACTTTAGAAATGAAATGAACTATTTCTTTTTAAGAAAATTAAGAAAGATAACAAAAATGTAATACAAAATCCGAAAATTACCAACTAAAAATGTTTATACAAAGTGATCAAAACTTTTTTCTGTAAATCTTACCTAAAATACATTTAATAATAAGCTTCAACAATAATTAATGTTCAGCAAAAAAATTTTTTTAGTTCTTATACAGTATGTTTGCGTAACTTGGAACCTATTGATAACTTTTTTATTATCAGCTTTACGTAAAAAAGTTATTCTTTATAAAATACTCTTCATCGTATATAATCTAAGATGCAATCATCAAATATCAAATTTAATTAATGTTATACGAGGTATGTCAAAAAATATGAATTTCACTCAAGAGTAAAGTACCCTTACGTTTCACATTATCGAAACTTGTTATTAAGAAAAGTTATTTGGAATAAAAAAAAATTGTTTTAGTGTTCAATTACATCCTTCTAATTAAAATATTCTGAATAATAAAGGCACTTAAAAAGAAAAATTCATATTTTTTACATACCTCGTAAAAAATTTAAAAACTTTGATATCTGATGGTTGTATCTTATTATATATGACCAGGGAGAGCATTTTATGAAGAATAACTTTTTTTCGTAAAAGTGATAATAAAATAGTTATAATTATAATAAAATGATGATGAGTATCATCAGCAATTTGAGAAAAAATTGAAAACTTTTTTTTCGATTAGAATGATGTAATTGTATATTTAGACATAGTTTCTAATTTCAAACAACTTTTCATAATAGCATTTTTTTGAAATTCTGGAATATAAAGGTACTTTACTCTTGAACGAAATTCATATTTTTGACATAACTGGTACAAAATTGATAAAATTTGATATCTAATGGTTGAGTTTTATATTTTTGGCTATCCAGAGCATTTTATTAAGAATAACTTTTTTTTCGTAAAATTGATAATAAAAAAGTTTTTCATGTGGTTCCTAGCTACGCATACACACTGTATAAGAGCTTCTGTATAAGCATTTTCAAATTGCAATGTCATATTCGAATTCAGCATAATCAAAATCAAAATAGAAACATATTTGATAATCAGTAAAATGATGAATTTGATATTTTTAAAATTATTTATACAAAACAATTGTTATTGTTTAAACAATTAATAAACAATTAGCTGCCAAATCTGCGAGTAGAACTTTTTACTTTAACATGTATATAAACTAACAAAAAAAGTTTTAGAAAAATATAAGCTTGTTTGAATTTTTCCGAAACAATGCATGTTTTCGTTCTAATTGCACTCCCCTAGGGGTGTAAAGCTAGTTCGCGTCCACAGGAGAGTACTGCACGTGCATCCTGGGTATCTAATCTAAATGAACCAGCACAAAAGACGCCAGACAATCTTTCATCAGATCTCCTGGAAGAAAGAAATCACAGTTTCCAAAGTTATTAAAGATGGCACTGTCAACTAATGGACCCTCTAAGTGCCAAATGAAAAAACAACTTTAGATCAGTGTACAAGTTTTCAAACCTTATATAGAAGGCATAATCAGAGCAACACACCAAATTATGTATAGAAAGAACACGATGTTGACTTAGTTTCAATACAAGAAACCCATACAGAAAACTAAGTCCAATTGGAACGTTCAAGAGGAACAATCTCTGTCATTTACTTCTACTAGATGCTATCTACGTTGTTGTTGCCATTGTTATTTACTGTTTGTAATGTATTGTCCTCTTTACTTATACACAAAACCTTAACCAGAAATAAATTAGGAAAAAGTGTAAATTTAATGCGTGGTTAGTCTGAGGACAGCTTCAGAAGGCATCTTACAATGTCCAGTGATCAAAATGTGCCCACTGCTTATTAATTACTGACTATTTTCTTGTTCTTATTTCATTATACATATTATCATTATACAGGGTGTCCAGAAACTCTACCGACAAACGAAGATAGGAGATTCCTCAGATAATTTTAAGACAATTTAACCCAATTCACCTAGTCCGAAAATGCTTCTTAAGGGAGCTAGAGCTCTTTGAAGATAGCGTCATGAAATTAGTTTTTCTTAAATACTTCCAGAATGCTTCTATTTAGAAAAACGAAAATTGGTGTGCATATTTTCTTTTCAGAGATAAATCGATTGCATCCATTGCAAATTTTTAGTACCGGTCATAGGCGTCCGTTTTGGGTAGAGCAACGGGTATTTTATCGCATAACTTTTTTGTCCTTAACATTTATGCATTTTTGACACCGGATGATTAAATTGTAAGGTATTCTAGTACTAAAAGCTATTGGACTATTGCTTTAAGTCGGTAGAACACACCGTTTTCTAGAAAAATCGATTTAAAAGTTTTTCGTTTTTAGAATTTAAAAAAAATTAAAAGAACTTTTCAACAAAAATATTTTACCAACATAAAGTAAGAGTAACTTTTATTACTCGAATACATACCTCATAATTTAATAATCTAGTGTCAAAAATGCTCAAAAATTCAAGACAAAAATGTTATGCTATAAAATAACTGTTGACCTACCCAAAACGGACGCCTATGACCAGTACTAGAAATTCGCAATTAATGAAATCGATTTATCTCTGGAATATAAATAAATGTACCAGTTTTCGTCTTTCTAAACAGTTATTTTTAAAATTTTTTTTTTTAATTTAAAAAGCGAAAAATTTTCATATTGATTTTTCTAGAAAACGGTGTGTCCTACCGATTTAAAACAAGAGTACGTTTTAGTACTAGAATACTTCACAATTTAATAATCCAGTGTCAGAAATGCATAAAAGTTAAAGATAAAAAAGTATGCGATAAAATAACCGTTGCCCTACCCAACACGGACGCCTATGATCGGTACTAGAAATGGATGGATTAGATTTATATCTTGAAGATAAATACGCGTATTAATTTTTGTTTTTCTAAATAGAAGCGTTCTGGAGGTATTTAAGAAAAACTAATTACAAGACGCCATCTTCAAAGAGCTCTAGCTCCCTTAGGAAGCATTTTCGGACTAAGTGAATTGGGTTAAATTATCTTAAAATTATCTAAGGAATCTCCTCTCTTCGTTTGTCGGTAGAGTTTCTGGACACCCTGTATATATTCATTACACTTAGTTGTAGTTGAGTTGTTCTTAAAAACATTCGTTTTTAGAGGGGGAGAATATTTAAATAAGTACTGCATACTTTCCCAAACAGTATGACAATGATTTTGGTAAGATTATTATATAAATTTAAATAGATATTGTCTATATGACATAATTATCTCGTTCAATCCCGTTGAAGCGAAAAAGAATTGTTTTAAAAGGATTATTTCTTGAGAGGGCCCATTATTGAAGCAAGATATAAGTGAACAATCCTCGTTGTATTTATAATAAAAGCTAATTTCACAGCAACCTAATTCTTCCTGGAAATAAGCCCGTCAACTTTTTATATTTCGCAAAGAAAAAGGAGTGTAGGTAAAGAACAAGCTACAAGCCCGTCGTGTTTTTTTTTTGTATTTTTCGAAAGTTTTGTTCGTTAAAATTTAATCTTGCCGGGATTATGCAGAAAGTCGACTGTTAACCAGCAAAGTAACAAGAAATAGTAATAACTAGTATCACGTGCTAAAATACCGGGAATCTCTATGATTCAGCCTCACGCTTTTTCTCTTTGAATGGTAGTTTAAAACGCGAGCATTGCCAGTGCGAGTCCATTGCATATCCTGTAAAATTGAAGTAGGTTGAATGCTAGAATATATGGAATTTAGAGGGATAAAAGGCAGATTTTGAACATATAGTTAATCAAATCTTGCCCAAGTATACTTTCGCTAACTTAGCATCATCAGGAGCATCTGAAATAAGCCAAAAGAACTCCATTGTAACGAAAGAAATAAGTGAAAAAAACTGACAAGAAATCAAAGTTAATGTTAGACAAGGAATTACAATAACGTACACTTACTTCGTCAAAACAGGAAGATATCTCAGCAAAATGTAGATAACATATGTATGGCAAGAACGTAATTCAAAGAATTTTGTAACTAATATTAATGTTCAAGTAATGTAATTCAAAGGATTTTGCAACTAATATTAAGTTTAATGTTATTTATTAGTTGCAAAATTTTTGAATTACGTTCTTGCCATACAAATGTTATCTACATTTTGCTGGAGCTGGGATATCTTCCTGTTTTGACGAAGTAAGTCTACGTTATTGTAATTTTTTGTCTAACATCAACTTTGATTTCTTGTCAAAGTTTTTTCCACTCATTTCTTTTGTTACAATGGAGTTCTTTTGGCTTATTTCAGATGTCCCTGATGATGCTAAGTTAGCGAAAGTATATTTGGGCAAGATTTGATTAAACTATATGCTCGAAATCTGCCTTTTATTCTTACAAATTCCATTGCATATCTGCCGTTTGAGTTCTTCCCGGTTCACTACACCAAGAAGAACTGCCTTCATGTCATGATTCTCCTTGCTCGTCTTAAATACACTCTCGGTTTCGGTAGCCATTACTCCTTTGGTTTCGCCGGTGTGGTGGCATGTAGGGGGTCTGCACCAATATGTAAGGGCCCATTTATTATTTTTTTACTCATAATAACACACTGATATTTCTATTATCTTTGTATATTCCTAAGTCTTTTACTTAATAGTGTAGCATTACAAATTTTTGCTACAATGTTTTGTTAATAACATTCATTCATTTTATATCCTATCCCAAGAAAAATATCTATTTTTCTAATTTATTGTGCAAGTTTATAAATCATTAAAATTTCCTAAGCCGCTCCTGTTGGAAATATTTCAATATTTCGCAACATTGAAAAACGTTAGGAAATTTCCTGTTTATTTGTGTAAACATTCGTTATTCTAGAATGAATCCTTGAAAATTTCTGGTATATTTCCCTTTCTTTTGAGCGGGAAGCATTTTTGTTATTATTGGCCTGAATTTTGAAAGATCGTTGAGTTGTCTCGGACGATTGGTCAATATCTTCAGCCGAGAAGAGTGATCGGCTTGAAGCGCAAGGAGAATTTTAGGAAGGTTAGGTACGCCGCCCAAAAGTAGTTCTAAAAGCATGTTTTGAAGGTGAACATCGCTTCACGTGGTAGAACTCACACACTCGCAGAGAATTGCATTTACCGGCTTGAAAATGGCTATTTCGTTATGGTAAACGAAGTGAAGGACTTGTAATTTGTCCTGTAAATATTATGGAATACTGGTACAAAATTTCACAGCATTACGTTGGATATATTTATGTGAAAATCGAGTATACAGTATTGTGACGTAGTTATGCCGGTAAAGTAGTGTGCAATTCTATAGTATTGAGAAGCTTTTCCAGTTTTTATAATGTTATGGTCATGTTCCTGTATTCAATTCCTGATTCCCGGATGAGATTTCTGATTTGGTATCAACTTTATCCTGTTTCCTGTTTCGTTATGATTTGAATGCCTCCCCCTTTGTCCTGGATAGAAAATTTTGGTTAAGTGCCAAGTGTGACGATGGATTTTGTTTAAAAAAAGGTATGAAATAATATTTGTTTTTGATTAAATTCACAAGTGGATATTAATTTGGTAAAGGTTTTAAATATTTTAATAGTTTCCTTTCAACATGGAAAGTTTTTTGTAAATTAGATTGAATGGCAGTGACATTTGACAGCCATAAGTCAATTTTTGTTTAGAGATACACTGCTAAAAATAAGGTCAACAATTGTAAAATCATATAGTTGTTTTTGTTATTCATTTCCTGTTATAAGAATATTTTTTTAAAATAAAAATAAAGTCTAAAGGTTTAAATAAACATTGTAAAATGTACCTATTTTTATTTCTGTAACCTTTTTTTGGAAAGTTATTAACCAGATGTCTAATACAAGTGAAATAAGTTTTAGAACAAAAAAAAAGAAATGGCATAGAAGCCATAGGATGGTAAATAATAGCCCAGTTTGACCCAATGAGGAATCTAAGATGAATGTCCCTAAATTGGTTCCCATAAGTACGGAATATGTCCAGTAAGTACTCGATATGTGAATTTGAGTATTTTTCAAACGGCGTCCAAATTTCTTTAAATAGTAGGAAAGTCCTCAAGTCTGTGTAAGTATCCTTTGCTTATTTGGTTATGGTAGTTAGTTTTCTTTAAACCCTCTTACCCCCCCCTAACGATTCCGCGACCTGCCACCGCACAACAAATGAGCTGCCGTCTCGCAAGAAGCTTTATATGCCTGTTCCTTCTTCTTTAGCCCCATTTCGACCCAAAGTATTTTTATAGTTGGTTCTATCCCTGTTCCCATTTGAGTAGATATGTTAAAACGCTTCAATGGTAGTACTAGCTCTATCAGAAACAAAATTTAAGTGAATAATCCTCGTCGTATTTATAATAAAAGCTAATTTCACAGCAACCTAATTCTTCCTGGAAATAAGCCCGTCAACTTTTTATATTTCGCAAAGAAAAAGGAGTGTAGGTAAAGAACAAGCTACAAGCCCGTCGTGTTTTCTTGTATTTTTCGAAAGTTTTGTTCGTTAAAGTTTAAGCTTGCCGGGGATTATGCAGAAAGTCGACTGTTAACGAGCAAAGTAGCAAGAAAAGTGACGTCAGACTGAGAGCAAAAACGTTAACGGCTCCACACTCGGGATTTGGAAGTTTGGCAGTTTCGTTTTACACGACGTGTAAAGGAGGGAACGAGGGCTTTCCTCCGACATGTCGGCGCTTGCTTGTACACGGATTTAATTCCAATAAAAGGGAAAAAGGCGAGAATATTGAAATGGGAGACCAGATTATCGCCAGTTTGCTGGTTGGAACTTTGTGCCTTTCACGCGACCGAGATTTGTAAAAACTGTAAAAAGTAAGAAACGGGAGAGTTAAGTGAATTAGAAACTCTTTATACAAATCCTATAAGGTTACACGAAACAACAGTATTCAGTATAAGTCCAAATATAGGCAACTGAAAATAAGAATGCAGCGCCAAAGTGAGCAATTGTAGAACTATAAATATTGACATTGATGATGATGGTGATGTTTGGCATGGAAACTAGTCCATTTGCCACAGATTTTTGCATATTAATATAATCTTATTATAAGTTATTAATTATGGTATATTTACGAACTGAAACTTGACTGTTACAAATCTAAGTTATATATCCGGAAGCGTATAGATGATTGCATACGAGTTCAAATATTGATTTCTGATTGAGTGACAGGAGATGGGTTATGTTTGCTGGAAGTTGCACCTTACTTTTTACAAGGTTTTCAGAAAATATATCTGAAAGCGTTTTATTCTTAAAACATCCAAAAAGGATGTGATTAATATCACACTGGGAAATATTATCGCATGAGCACTTTCCTGATTCGATAATGTTGAATCTAGCCAGGTGAGCTGGAACAGCACCGTGACTAGTTTTTAGTCTAACGAATATTGACATTGGTCATTGGAGTTTTGCAATGGTTTTGCATGAGTTTTGTATTTGTTGAATGTTGAAATACTTTTTAATAGTAATAATTCGCTGGTAATAAGTTTAATAGGTTAATAAAATTAATAGTAATAAGTTTTTAATAGTAATATACCGATTTGAATTGCGTTTCGAAGTTTCAACTGCACTAGCCCAAAAGTTTTTTTCTTAAAAAACCAGTTGTTTTACACCAAGATTTCAAGCATTTGGTTTAAGCCTGCCAACCTAGAACATAACTTTGATTTCTGAAGCGGAATCGATAATGTTTATATTAAGCCGGCCACTCACGATACTGCGGCGTGGTTCAATTTTGTCAAATTCGACTAATTGGCAAAAATTTTGATCGTGTGTGACCGTGCATCCATCAAAATCGTTACAATTTTACTACAGAGAAACAGGTTTCGATACTTCAGTACTGCAGAATTGATATCATCGACGATTTTGTTGAACGACACCGCAGTATCGTGAGCGGCCGGCTTTATTAGGCTTTATTATTAGTGATTCATGAACGACGTCCAATACAATTTATTGGTTTCATTTTTCTGCCTTTTCTAAAGTAACATATTCGCCCCTTTTGTGCGCTTTATTGTTCCATTAAGATTATTTTTTCATTAACTGTAACAATAATTGATATAACCATTCAGTATATTTGTTGTGATACATATTGTGATACGAGACTTATGGAACATTTCCACTATGTAACCCAAACATTTTTCCCCAATTTTTTAGGCTATGTGTTAATATTTTGTAATGAAAAGTGAATTTCAATTCGCTATTTGAAGCAATACCTAAAAGCTTATTTGAAAACAATACCGATTTGAACAACTCAGTCAATATTTTTATACAAACACACAAAGTCAAAGCAAAATGGAAGAACAATTATGTCAATATCTTTAGTTACTCCTATGCTCACCAGGTGGTGTACCGCTTATTTTGATTTGCCTATACTTAGAGTAAAAGTGGTTCATGTGTTGTGACATATAGTTCTTTCAGGACAACAGACTCAGTAAAACACAGATAAGAATTAGATAAATACACATAGTTTCAAAAGTTATGCATCACCCCTCGTATTCACAATATCTACGCTTTTATAAATCCGTATCTTTATCACATATTTAATGGGCCTTTTTTATAAAAAATGTACCATTTTTGGGTTTATATTTTATTTGATTGCCCATTTAATTTGACCTGGTTTTGCCAAGGTGTAAACATTGGAAAAATTTATTCTGGTGAAATTTTTGCAAACGTGATAGCCCAGTCGGGATAGCATTTGACCTTGCATTAGGAGCTGCCCCAAATTTTATTTCTATAATCTTGAGGGAGGATCAATATTAGTATAAATTTAAAATCTCGACTGAATTCCGCCGTTGCGTTAGTCGCCATCTTGATTTTAAACGAGAACCGTTTTTGCTCAATATCTCCGCCATTTTCAATTTTTTGACAAAACCTATACAGAAGTAAAAACTTCAAATTGTATTTTGGTATAAATTTTTTTTTTTTTTTTTGACAAAAAGTGTAGAAACTGAAATTGTTGAAAATGCGATTTTCTATAGTTTCATTTATAATAATTTTTTTCGTGCGGTCGATATTTTCCGAGTTATGAGGGGAAAATAGTGACTAGTGAAATTTTTATTTAAACAATTAATAAACATAAAAAAATGTATTGAATATTCGTGTATTGTTCCCACGAATGCATATGTCTGCAAATTTTTAGTCATTTGCATTGAAGAAAAGGCAGTCAAATTAACGTCTAAAGATTTGACACAAACGATTGAACTAAAGAAAAGCGTTTAATTAATTAATACGACAAAGCGAATTCTAATGTTAATTGTAGCACAAAACGTCTCTACCGGTGGTTTTTCTAAAACTACGATAAAAACACGAATTTTTTTAATTCGAGTTTTGGTTGAAGTTTTGTTTCGTATCGTATTGAAATTTGACACGAATAAGCGCCGATTTTTATATAAACAAAGGTATGAGAGTTCAAAATTTGAAACTCTATTGTTTATTTATGACGCATAACGTAAAAAATTAACGTAAAAAGTGAAATTATGTATAGTTCATATCATTAGCTACAATCCGTAAAAGTTTCAAGTTTTTACATTGTAAAAAACAAGAGAATTTAAGTATTTTTCATTAAAATAGTTTTTTTTATTTAAACGATTAATAAACATAAATTTTTTTTATTGATTATTCGTGTATTGTTCCCGCGAATGCATATGTCTGCAAATTTTCATTCATTTGCATTGGAGAAAAGGCACTCAAATTAACGTCTAAAGATTTGACGCAAACTATTGAACTAAATAAAAGCGTTTAAAAAATCAATATTTAATCTAATATTAAAACATAATATTAGAATAATACAATACTCAACACAGTATACACAACAGCAATCGCGCTATACGGAATAAATCTATCTTAAGTCCATTCATTTTACAGATTCCCAACTGTAAACAAACGCGCATGGAAGCTAAACAGGGTCGTCCTGAAGTGTATCTTAAAAACCAACACGCTACCTACAATTTGAATTTGCAGACTGACCAGTTTGGACCTGTAAAATGAGAGTTCGCCTCGTTTAGGGCAATAAATTACATTTAACAGCCTCTTGACGAATGAGACGGCGAATAGTAACACGTGCGTTTGTTTATAGTTGGGAATTTGCTATTTGAATGTGGTTTACATAATTACGCACTCAGACTCATCAAACATCGACGCACCAACGGCCAGCCACGGGTTGGAGGTGACAGCTACCGCAAATTGCGGTTACAGTTCCGGCAGAACGCCTCTTCACTCCAGAGCGCGCCCACCTCGGCGAAGTTCCAATTCATTCTATTGCATATCTGCAACCTCCCGGTTCAGTACACCAGAAGAAACGGATTTCGTGATTCTCCTTCCTCGTCTTAGGGACCGTTCAAAAAAGAGGGGGGTCAAAAATCTTCAAAAATTGCGTTACGCAATAGGTAAACTCCCATAAGAGTGAGGTACGTAGGGGAGGGTGTTAAAAATCTTCAAAAATCGCGTTACGTAATACTTGAACGCTCCCTTAATTACACCCTCGGTCGCCATTACTACTTGGTTTTGTCGAAGAGGTGGTACGTAAATATGTTTTGGGAAAGATTCAGTCAGAGAAGATCTGGAGAAAATGGGAGTGCGACAATGGGAAGTAGTGGCACAGGACCGAAAATATAGAACGCAATAGTAAACGCGGCAAAGACTCACGAAGAGTTGTAACGCCATTGCTGATGATGATGATGCTTTCTTCAATGGTGTGTTTTTCTAGGAGTCCTGTTTTAGGTGACTTTTGTCACTTCTTGCGGACGTGGAATTTGTTTTCGGTGGTGGCAATGGATTTTATCGGTGATCACTGGTGCTATCAGTTGAATATTACTGAGAAAATTAAAATGATTCACTATGCAAATTTAACTTTAATTCGCGTGTGTGCCACTGGCGAGAACTGCCGTTCTCTGGAAATATATGGAAAAATGGATAAAATAGCTACAAAATTGCTTGGTTTGAAATATAGATGAGCAAAACTAATCAATTAAGTCCATTTTTAAAATACAAACTAAATAATGAGAAAACACATAAATCCGAGAGAGAATACTTAAAGAAATCCGACTTCCTCATTAATGGAGTCACTTGACATAATTCCTCTGCGAATTTGTAGATTTTCAGAAACATGAATGGTCATTATAAAGTTGGCGAAGGCTCCAGAGAGAATTTTTAAAAAGTTGGAGAGGCCCGCCACTCCTGGAGGCTGGAGGCTTTCCGACGACGACGACGACGGTGCGGCGGTTCTCCTGAGATGGTCAGCAGTGGTGGGTAAAAGAAGAATGGAAATAGACACCAGGTAATAGTTGACTATTAAATAAGAGGTTACATTTTGTATACAATATACAAAGCAAATGGAGTGTAAAATTAAGACATATTAAAATTAAACAAGCTGAAAATGAGAACATTATCATAACGAAAACTTTGTTTATTTACGTATTTTAATTCATAATATGGAAAATTGCTATTATGAAAAGTAGTTCAGAATTAATAATTATGTTTTAATGTGCAATTATATCATTCTAATTTAAATGTTATCAACTATAAAGGTAGTTTACTCTTGATCGAAATTCATATTTTTTATATACCTCGTATAAAATTAATAAAATTTTATATATGATGGTTGCATCATAAATCTTAGAACATGAAGAGCTTTTTATGAAGAATAACTTTTCTTCGTCAAATTAAAAATAAAAGTTATAAATGACAATGTTGTTGGTATCCATAATTTGAGAAAAATCTTCAAATATTTTTCCATTAGAAGGATGTAATTACACATATCAGACCATAATTTTTTATACCAAACAATATTATGTCATATACTGTCGGTTCGCTAAACTCAGACACAACTGGCTAGTGATTTTAGTCAATAATTTTGCCAATTGGGCAAAAACATGATTACTAATTAGTTAATAATTACTAAATAATTAGTGGCAAAATTCGCAAAAAACAAAAAAATTACCAACTAAAATCACTAGCCAGTTGTGTCGAGTTTAGCGAACCGACTATATTTTAATTTCATAGCAAATGGAACATTCCATTTATCAAAAAGGGGAGACCGTATACTCGTATAAACCTTTTTAAAGCTGTTAATAAATTATTGCTTTTAAAATATACTCAAATTGTATTTTTGAACATCTTATTTATTTTATATAATAATTAAATTCACTATCAAATGTCATTGATGTTCTATTAATACTTAATTTAAAATTTAGTTTGACATTCACGAAGTGTCAAACTCAAATGTAAATAACCTATGCTTTGCTTAACAAATCGAGATTTAAAAACTAGCCTACTTAATAGCAACGATTTCAGCTTGACGTGTAGTGTGTCGGCAGAAAATAAAACGATTGTGACGTCACATTTTAGACTTTGAGGTCGATTATCTCGAAGACGGTTAGAAATATCGAAATGCCGTTTTCAGATTTGGATTCAGAAGAAAAAACTACATAAGAATCCATCGATAAATCTGATCTGAGTATTGCAGGAGCGGCAACGCAATAACACACAGACGTTTGCGAATTTATAAACGAAATGTTTTCGTTGAAAATTCAGAGTTATTAGGACTGTATCTATTATAAATGTAAATAAATTAGGAGAGGCATATTATGTCCGAATCCACTGGAATAATGTGATACTGCACTGGAATGTACCATTCTAGTGGTCAATCCAGTCCAGTTGACTAGAATGGCGTTCTTTTTCATTCTAGTGAACTGTCAATTCAGTGCTTGATTAACCGATCTTTTGAATGACTGAAATCGTTTTTATAGCTTTAAATTAGTGCGGAAGATATCATCTAGTCCAGCACTAGACTGGATTACTTGCTGGATTATTCGACTGGAATAATGTGAACCAGACATTACGGTCTATTTTTCATCCCAGCTCGCCCATTCCAACGCCACTGGAATAGTGTGAACGACCAATCCAGTGCTTCTAGGTCTGGATCCCACGTATGAAAAAAAAGTTGATTAATAGCAAGCTGAAAATTTGTTAATAGCTTAAGGGTTTAGCTACGAGAACACTGTAACAGGGGAAGTTTTAATTGTGGAACAGGTTAAAAATTTGGAACAGTCAGACCACGAAAACGTCGCATATATTTTGTCCGACAGAACTTCCAATTGATTTGTTACCCTTTCGTTAAAATCTCATGGAAAAATCAGACTGCTATTTATCACCTGTCATAATTCCTGTCATTTGACATTTTCTACGTGTTTCACTCATTATAATGCCCATTTGGTGATAAATAGCACCCCGATTTGTGCATGAGAGTTTAATGAAAGGGTAACAAATCAATTGGAAGTTGTGTCGGACAAGATACATGTGACGTTTTCGTGGTCTGACCGTTCCAAATTTTTAGCCTGTTCCACAATTAAAACTTCCCCTGTTCCAGTGTTCCCATATATCAAAGTTTGTCCGACTAGAAACCCTTAAGCTATTAACAAATTTTCAGCTTGCTATTAATTAACTTTTTTTCATAAGCGGGATCCAGACCTATTCTTTTTTTCCTATCTAACCTCACTTTTTATACTTTTTATTTTTCATAGCACATGGTCGATATTTTTATATTATCTTTATTCATATGCATGTAGAAATCTACAAATTAATATTTAACTATGTACTAATTATTACAATTAATTTTATTTAACCTTACCTTTCTGCTACACTTCGATTATTTCTTGAAGACTGGCAAGGCCTTTTGGCTTCTAATTTCTTGGTGTCTCATATACTTTATGTATTCTAGTTTTTTGGAACGAATACCAAACTGAGCAAAACTTCACCTTTTGGAAGGACTCCACGAGCCTGAATGGAGCCTCCAATATCGTCGGCGATGATCACCATAATGAATATCTAACCAACCAACACCTGTAGGACTGGTGGCCCACAACATCTACGACCTCAGAGCCAGTTGCAGAACCAACAGCCAAGATACCAAGAATCTACAGACAGATTCCAACGGCATACCATAAATATAATCTGATCTGTTAGTTTTCGGCAAGGTCTTGTATATCTTTGATTTGACATTACATTACTTTATTATGTCTTTAATGGAAAATAAACATAATTAGTTAAATTATTGTTTTATTTGTCCCATCTAGGTTTTCAGCGTCCATATGTTTTTCAGCGTTCAGCTAGGCTGGCATAAACGATAATTACTATCATAGTTTATTGAAATATTATTTTACAATTAGTCCGTTCTTTAACGGTAAAATATTGCAAAACCTCTAAATTTTAAAGAACCGTTTGGATTGACATAAAATTTGGCATACACATAGCTAATAAGTCAAAGAAAAAAAGTGATATTGTGCCGATATGTGGTTTTGCCCTGTGGGTGGTTTTCACCACCTCTTGGGGGTGAAAAAATATTCGTCCAAAGAAAGTCAGGAAATGGATAAACTGGCTAATTTTAAGCAACATTTGTTCTATAGAGTTTTTTTACTAAGTCAATACTTTTCGAGTTATTTGGCAGTGAATATGTTCATTTTTTCAACAAAATAACCACGCTTTTAGACGGTTTTTCGCAAATAACTCAAATAGTAAGTATTTTGTCGAAAAAAGATTTTTAGCAAAAATATAGCTTGAAAAAAATTAAAAAAATGGTATATATATTACGTCTCTACACCTAGCAGAAGCAGAGTTATAGCTATTGAAAAATAGGTTCATATTCGCCAAATTCCAAATGGAATACTTTAACGTGAAATAACCCAAAAATGAAGGACATTTCGGGGAAAACTCATTATATCTTATTTAAAGTGTTTAAAAAGCTTCATTTTTGTTTTATAAAAAAAATTCTAGCATCAAAATTAAACAATTTACGCTCAAAATAAAGTTAGTCCCTTTTGATTTTCGTAAAAAAATCGAGAAAATCACCCCCTAATTAGTATCTTAAATGAACTTAATCGTTACGACTTCACAAGTTTATTGACTCGTGTATATATTTTTTATATGATCTGTAAGTTTCATCGGTTCAAAGTCTTTATTATTGAAAGGGCTGTAGTTAAAAGGGGTTGAACGAGTCACTGATCACGAATGTATGCAAATTTAGAAACACCAAATCTCAATCAATTTTTGTCTAACAGAAAAACAAAAAAATACGTGATATTCAGAAAAGCAAATCTGACTTTTTTGTTTTCGAGATTTTTGGTATCTCTAACAATTTTCAAGCTATTTTGAAAAAAAGCATATTTTTCAAAATTTAAATTTTTAAAAATTTTACTATGAAACCAAATTTTTTCAAAATTAAACACTTTGAATCGATGAAACTTAAAGATCATATAAACACAACACAAATAAAATAATTTGTGAAGCGGTAACGATTAATTTCATTTAAGTTGCTAATTAGTTGGTGGTCTTCCCGATTTTTTTTTTGCAAAAACAAAATGGACCAACTTTATTTTGAGCGTAACTTACTTAGATTTAATGCTAGAAACTTTTTGTAAAAACAGAAATAAAGCTTTTTTTAAATACTTTAAAAAAGTTATAATGGGTTTTTCCCAAAAAGTGTTTAATTTTTTGGATATTTCACGTCGAAATATTCTATTTGAAATTTGGTGAATATGCATCTATTTTTCATTGGCTATAACTGTGGTTCTACTAGATCCAGAGACCTAACGTGTACACCATTTTTTTTTACTTTTTTATAGGCTATATTTTTGCTAAGAACATTTTTTTCGACAAAATACTTACTTTTTGAGTTATTTGCGAAAAACCGTCTAAAAATGTGGTTATTTTGTTGAAAAATGAACATATTCACTCGCAAATAACTCGAAAAGTGTTGACTTGGCGAAAAAGCTCTATAGAACAAAAGCTACTTAAAATTAGTCAGTTTACCCATTTCCGGACTTATTTTGGACAAATAATTTTTCACCCCAAAGAGGGGTGAAAGTCACCCCCAGAGCAAAAGCACACATCGGCACAATATCACTTTTTTTCTTTGACATGTAAGCTATACGTATGCCAAAGTTCATGTCAATCCAAGAGGTTCTTTAAAATTTAGAGCAAAAACCGTGAAAGAATGGACTAAATAGTATTTCAATTCTCTTAGCACACAGTGCATCGTTATTGTTGAAAGATGATTACAAAAGTCTTAAAAATGGTCTTAACTGCTTCGTTTGAGCGAATCTACCTCTTTATGAAAATTTTCAGAGTGCAAGTTGGACGCGTTTCCGCGTGCGCGTCATTAACATATTTACGCGGCTGTAAATTTGTCTGACAAGAGATCGGCAATCTTTATTAATTCAATATAAGTACTTTAAATTAAAAATTAAGAGTTTTGTAATAACAAAACTATGATTTTGCTATTACAAAACTCTTAATTTCCAGTTTAAAGTACTTAAATTTAATTAATGAAGATTGTCGATCTCTTGTCAGACAAATTTACAGCCGCGTTTCGTTAGTCCGACAACGTAAATACGTTAATGACGCGGGACGCGGAAACGCGTCCAACATGCACTCTGAAACTTTTCAGAAAGTGGTAGACTCTCTCAAACGAAGCAGTTAAGACCATTTTTAAGACTTTTGTAATCATCTTCCAAAAAGAACGATGTATTGTGGACTATGTGGTAGTTTATGACTACACTCTGGCGCCCAAGAGTCTAAGGAGATAACTCAAGCACTTCACCAAATCCAAGATCTCAACATGATTTAATGTAAATTCGATTTGATCCTCGTACACCTTTTTCCCTAATCCGCCGTTAAACTTCGTCTGATCCTTTTATTTTGCCGCCTCCGCCAGTGCCTTGGCTGTACAGCTCACTAATTATTCAGTTAGTCGAGTGGAAGCTCAGAAAACTTTAATTCATTGTATATTTTTCAGCAGAATTTACGTCGGAAAATTTGAAAACAATGAACTGCTCGCATTAACAGGAAGCAATTAATTGGGGTCATGTGGGAATTTCAGGTGGGTAAGTTTAAAAAATTTCATCAATGTTTTCGCAAAAATAATATTTCTGACAGATTTAACCTATTAGGAATACGTTTTTAAAGGTACAAGTATATTTTTAAAAATTGTAGCGAAATAAGACAATAAAAGAGAATAATTGTCACCAACATAGATGGTACAGAATAGCATATTTTGGTAATAGGTTGAAAGCGAATCTATTCCAAACAAATACTTATTCCAGAAACCTGATGTGAGTTTCTGATTCCGAGGTAAAAAGACGATATATCGATTGCCCTAGCTTGTTCCTAGTTGTGCCACTTAGTCCAGAAAGCCACTGCGCATCCGCTAGGAAAAATATTCTAATTCGGATTTTTTGCACAATCTTACTTAAAAAGGCAACTTTTAACAAAGTTGCACGTTGCCAGGACCAAAAGGTGGTCAACAATTTTTTAAACGTTTTTTTTTTTGTTTTTTTCCTAAAATTATTTTTTTTGCATGGAAAAAAGTTTTTTTAGGTTTTTTGGATCATTCCAAACAGAAAAGGTCTTTAGTGACTTTTCTCTAAAAATGATAGTTTTTGACATAATATAAGCGATTAAAAATTGAAAAATTGCGATATCGGCCATTTTTAATCCTCAAAAACTATGTGAAAAACTAAAAATTTTAATGTTGCCAAGGTAGACGGATATTCTTTAAACATCGATTGATGAAATCCCAAAGAGTTTTTTGCAATACAATATTTAAAACTCCTTTGTTTTTTAATTGCTAATCAAGCGTGCGCGACACTATTTTCCACCGACATCGACAGTATGGTGCAAATGAAAGGAATAAATTCGTTATTTCGTAAAAAGGCGACCTTAACGAAAAATCCCGAAACAGGTCGATTTTTATTTTTAAGTTATGATATTGTGGCATATCTGGTATACTAGTGACGTCATCCGTCTGGGCGTGATGACGTAATCGATGATTTTTTTAAATGAGAATAGGGGTCATGTGGTAGCTCATTTGAAAGGTTCTTCAATTCTCTATTCAGTAATGTAAACATTTACATATTTATTTATACAGGGTGTCCCTCTACTTCTTTTTTGTCAAATAATTTAATTTAATAAAAAATTTTTGGACACCCTTTATAAATAATTATGTATTGCAAAAAACTCTTTGGGATTTCATCAATCGATGTTTAAAGAATACCTATCTACGTTGGCAACATTAAAATTTTTAGATTTTCACATAGTTTCTGAGGGTTAAAAATGGCCGATTTCGCAATTTTTCAATTTTTAATCGCTTATATGTCATAAAATATCATTTTTAGAGAAAAGTTACTAAAGACGTTTTCTGTTATGAATGATCCAAAAAACATAAAAAAACTTTTTTCCATGAAAAAAAAATAATTTTAGGAAAAAAACAAAAAAAAAACGTTTAAAAAAATTTGTGACCACTTTTTGGTCCTGGCAACATGCAAATTTGATAAAAGGATTCCTTTTCGAGTAAGACTGTGCAAAAAATCCGAATTAGAATATTTTTCCTAGCGGATGCGCAGTGGCTTTCTGGACTAACTATTGTTTGCGCTGCATCAAATTTAAACGATCAAACTAGTGGGTACCTATAATTTTGTATTTTTAATCTAGAGGATGTATTTAATTTAATTTTTAAATATATTTATATTTCTTACCATTGTTCATTGTACAGGGTTTCTCATTATATTTTGACCCCCACTTATTTTCCTTAATTTCGGGAATACAAAACAAAGTTTAAAATAAAAGTTGTATTATTTTATTTGTACCGACCAACAGTGTAACAACAGACCAAATTTTGTATACAGGGAGTGCCCAATAAAATCCATCTTCAATATTTCAAATGGGACACCCTGTATTTTTTATAGTTTTGAGTAGCCCTGCATTCCCTGATTACAAATATATAACATACTGCAGCATTAGTTTTTTATTATTTTTTATTATTGTAGCATTGCTTGTTTTTATTATTTTTTACATAAATTGAGAATATATCTACTTTTTCATCTGCAGTATAACCCATTTAGGTATGAGTACTGACAGTTTATAATAAATTAATAATTGTTTCATTTTGAAATGTCAGTTGCACAGCCTATGGTTACCCTTTTGTAGTGATCCCCATTCCACGAATATACGTCTGTTTTGGATTATCGCGACAACGAATATTTTACTGTGTAAAATATGAAGAACGAAACTAAATTGCAAATTATATTGTTGTTTATGGAAGTAATTATTAGAACAAAATACTTTCGTACTCTTTATGTTGCACACTAAAATATTCGTTGTCGCGATAATCCAAAACAGACGTATATTCGTGGAATACACCATACCATACGCCATTATAGAACAAAACTAATGCTACACTATGTTATTTTGTAATCAAGAAATGCAGGGCTACTCAAAACTATAAAAAAATACAGGGTGTTCCATTTGAAATATTGAAGATGCATTTTATTGGGCACTCCCTGTATACAAAATTTGGTCTGTTGCTACACTGTTGGTCGGTACACATAAAATAATACAATTTTTATTTGAAACTTTTTTTTTGTATTCCCGAAATTAAGGAAAATAATTGGGGGTCAAAATTTAATGAGAAACCCTGTACCATGGTCCTGGTTGCTTTTGTATCTTGTAAACGTTAGACATGTTCACTCTAAAAGTCTCTGACTTTTTATAAATCGTACATCCTGTCTTTTGTTGTTTTATTATTATTTCTTCTACTTGTTTTGTTAAGGCCTCATTTTTCTTTCTTCTGCATGTTCTATTTGCATTTTTTTCTTTTCAATATGCGTTTCTACAGCTTTTCTTGTAATCCTTTCAGTTGTTTTTGCTGCAGTACATTTTGATGTTCTTGTTTCTTTATTGGATTCTTGTATTTTGTTATGAAATGCATTTTATTATGAGAGATATTAAACATTTATGGGGTATGGTCATATAATTATTTGAAATAAAAATATGAGAATACTAAGAGTATAGAAAATTGCTAGAAATACATTAACGTAAATTTAAATAGGTCAAAGATTCAAGAAGGGGAAACACTGTAGAAGGATCTGAAGAAATCTGAGGATTGGAAATATTACATAGGATGTAGTTAGGAGGGAAATATATTGAAAAGAATATAAGCAACGTGAAATGAAGAAAATAAGAAGGCCAAAACTGGGAGAAAAGGTATTTATTCTATGAGAAATTTAAAACAGAGAACGGTCTAAAACTATATCCATTGATGTATGACTTACTGGTTGTATATCACTTTAAATGATTGTAAGTTGTTAATTTTAAAAAGCATATATCTTCGTTATGCAAAAAATCTTTTAGATTTTAACGAGGTTCCAATTACCAGGTCAATTTTTTGCTCGTTTAAAAGCAGTATAGGCTGATACTGAATTTTGCATAAATACATAGACTCCACAAATACGGCTAGTTTATTATATCGAACGAGAGCGAGCCATACCTACAATTTGAAAAATGATTGCCGGGAAAATTGACCCATTTTGCGCGTATTCGAAAATCGGAAATTGCAAATTTGAAACAAATTTCAGATTCAAATTATTTCAAATCTAACTAAATTTCTCAGTAAGTAACGTCGTAAAAAATGCATGCTTTTTGTCTATGAAAATAAACTAATGAAAAAACTTATTCGACAATTTATTCTTCTTAAAATTAAGTAGGTACCTATTCAAAAAAGTTTCGAAAAAAGAAAAAAGTCTCGATTTGTAGGTACAGGTTTTATATTTGATATATTTTTTGAATTATTTAGTTCAAGAGTCTGTAAGTATCAGTCACAGGAATTATTATCAGTTGCTATTTAAGCCACCTTACTCACATAATATGACACAAATATTGAAGTTTGTGTTCACTATACTGTGGTAGTAAGGTGGTAGTAATATGGGAATATTATTATGGGAGTATAGTTCTTATTAAGAAGTATATGCTTGGCTTGTTTGATACGGTTATTTTAAAGTGTGTGATTTGTGCGATAATGTCTGAACCTGAACCTTTTTTGGCTCAGAATATGTATCAGAACAAATTGAGTCTGATTTTGAAGGTATTTCCACTGCAAAAATTAAGAGAAAACAGACGAAATAGAACATAGACGAAACAGAAAATTAATTAAGAAGTAATTAAGGAATATTCTGATTTATTTGATGTTGCGGCAGGCGATTGCAAAACAATGAAAATTGCAGAGGTAAAAATTAAGATCAGAGTTATAAAATGGAAAATTAGTGTAACTAGATTTTTAAAACGATATCTGATGCAAAGTCACAAAAAATTCATTGAACCGACTCTGTCAAAAATATATTATATTGTGTTGTACCTTCATAAATTTTTGTTGAAGTAAATTAAATTACACTTGGGATGATAAAAAAACCATCCAACGAACTTTTTGTTGTAATTAAGTAACACTCAAATAAAGATATATAAAAGTGATATCATTGACAGAATATAATACATAAAATAATTGTCACCGATTACCGATCAAACGAAACTTGCCAGCAAGCAATTTTACACGTAAATGAATCATTTTCTTGAATTTGCGATTCTATTTTGACTTGACTCGCTTCCTGTATCAAGTTATCTTTATACGGGACTCATTGTATTTTTAGTTTTGTTATCTTAATTATTGGCAATTAACATTTCTATATCGACAAAAAGTATATCTACTAAATAAATTATTTTTCAAACCCTTTCAAACTATGTAGTTTGACAAACAGTTTGAATTTTCAAACCGATAACCATTGCACAGTTTGACTTGACTGGAATTATTTGTCAGAAGGCTTGACTTGAGTTTGACTTCAAATTATGTCAAACTCAAGTCAATTTCAAACATTCCAGTCAAACTTTGGCAACTCTAATCAGAACAAGCTCGTGAAAAGTAGATTATTCAACAACAAGAAATTAGAGAAACCCACGTCTGTGCATTGATTGAAGCGACCTCGTATTCAAGAAGACAAATTGCCGATGATGTCAAGTTGAATAAGAAATATTGGGAAATATTTAGAAAGGAAACAACTACCATTGTTCTAAAGAGAAGACCACTTAAGAAATATTTCCTGATGCTAATTTTAAACGGATGGAATTCTGTGAAAGTATGATATACAAATCCAATAAAAATAATAATTTTTTGAAGAATATTTTGCTACAAAAGAGTCCTCTTTCACAATTCATAGCAAACATAATCCATCCATTGTACGCTATTGCTGTCAGAAACTGAAGGTGTCACGAATCAGAAGGTCATCAGAAGACTGAAGAAGAACCGCCAGGTACTGGTCACCATCAAATCTCGAAAGTTAAAATACTTTGGACACATTATTCGAAATGAATCCAGATTTACCCTCCTACAAGCACGATGGTTTTCGATCTATTCGCTATCGAAAGTGTTAGTTTTATATCGAAAAAATTAATGTTTTTAATAAGTTTTCTGCTAATAACTCAAAAAGTTTTCGTTTTATCAAAACAACTTTACCTAAAAAAATGTACCTTTTGAAAAAATAAACAAAACCATTTTCTTTAAATTTTCTTTGAGACCAATAGTAATCCAGCTATACTTTATTATATGTTGGCTCTTCTTCGTCAAATGCTAAATATTGTAGTTTCAAAGTCAAAAGACGGGAAAACTATGCATTTTTCGAGGACAACTTGTTCAAACTAATTTAAAGTACTTAAAAATATCTATTTCCAGAAATAAAAAAAGTCTCTAGCTCAAACATTAAGTGACTTATAATGAAAAGAATGTCAGTCTCCATTTTTTTTTCAGCGAAAAAGTATTCGCAAGCAACCCCCTAATCACCACCCTAACTATAATAAGTCATTAAACTTATTTGGTCTTTTTTATTTATGTATTATTACAGTTCTAGAAGTTTGACCGGCTTAGAATGGTTAGTTTAAAAAAAATGGAGTTAAAAGCGAAAACGAATTTTTGTAGTTTGGAAAAAAATGGTATTTTCTTCAGAATAGCAAGATTAGCATCAGAGATTCGAAAAAATGTTTAAATATATAATTGTAGCGTATTTAATTTCCAAGAACCTGGTTTTAAAAAAATTTTTCTACGGCAAAAATTGAGTGAGCTATTGACAATTAAAACTTGCAATAACATGCAAAAACCACCTTTACCAACCCTTTCAAAGTCACCTCTTTTTGCGACTGAGGATTTTAAAAAGATTTAAATTATTAAGCTTATAGATCTTGTAAAAACCTACAAAACTATTTTTTACCAAACTTTCTAAGATAAAAAATAAAAAGTTACGGTTAAAAAATCAATATATTTTTTTTTAAGGAGAAATCCAATTGGAAGCATAATAATGTAAGTTATCGGTGTTTTTAGTCATTGGCCTTATTCAGTCTTATTTATTTATGTATTATTAATAGATTCTAGAAGTTTGGCTTAGAATTATTAGTTTTAAAAAAACTGGAGTTAAGAGCGAATAACGAATTTTTGTAGTTTGGTAAAAAATGCCATTTTCTTCAGAATAGAAAGATTAGCATCAGAGATACGAAAAAATGTTTTTATATAAAATTGTAGATTATTTAATTCCCAAGAACTTTATTTGAAAAAAAATTTTCTACGGCAGAAATTGAGTAAATCGTAAATAAGTATATCGAAAAACATTAATTTTTCTATACAAAACTAACACTTTCGATAGCAAATAAATCGAAAACTATTAATTTTATCAAAAAAATGTATAGAACATTTTTTTGCTTAGAATGAATGTTTTTATCAACTTTTGCGGTCAAAATATAATAAAAAATTTCCACCCCCGAGATGGGGTAACAACTACCCCCATGGTAAAAGCGCCTTTCGGAATCATATATATTTTGATCCTTGGACTATCCACTACTTATTCTCAAATTTTCAAGCAAATCGATCCGTTCTGTAAAAATTGCGAGGTGAAAAGCTTCGGTTCCTGGCCTTATTGCATTATTTACACAGTACATAAATAAGTTATAAAAAAATCAAAATAAAAATACCATATTGCAATAAATTTCATGGTAATGCCCCATTGGTTTCAGTAATGTAAACATTCCTTAATGTCACAAATATCTCATATGTGTGATTAAACATCGTAATGGGTTTTTTATGTTCATGTTAAAATGATTACACATGGCGCTTCTTTGAAGCTCCCTCGTTAATAGGAACCGCAACAAAAAGAAGCGCAAAGAATAAAAACTCCATAAATACGGCTCATCAAGATGAGCTGTATACAGATTGTCCTCTGTAGATAAGTAGGTAACGTAACAACAGTAATATGTACTTTTAATGAAAGCAGCTATGACAGAACAATTATTAACAACATCAATTTAAAAAATTATAAAACACAATAAAATACCGGAAGAATGGAGAACTACCGAACTAATTCTATTATTCAAAAAAGGATATAAAAAACAGCCAGAAAACTACTACTACAAAGGTATCAACTTGTTAAATACTACCCTAAAAGTTGAAACTAAACTTTTACAAGAATTAATGAATCAGAGAATACGTTTAAAGGATGAACAATAAGGTTTTCATACTGGAAGACTACTACTATCAAGATGCAGTAGAAATAAACAAACCAAGACACGTTAAACGCTACTAGGAGCATCCCGAGTCATAGTTTACAATGTATACAGGATGTAACAAAAATACAGGTCATAAATTAAATCACATATTCTGGGACCAAAAATAGTTCGAATGAACCTAACTTACCTTAGTACAAATATGCACATAAAAAAAGTTACAGCCCTTTAAAGTGACAAAATGACAATCGATTTTTTTGAATATATCGAAAACTATTAGAGATTTTTTATTAAAAATGAAGATGTGGCATTCTTATGACAGGAACATCTTAAAGAAAAATTATAGTGAAATTTGTGCACCCCATAAAAATTTTATGGCGGTTTTGTTCCCTTAAAGCCCCCCCAAAACTTTTGTGTACGTTCCAATTAAATTATTATTGTGGTACCATTATTTAAATTCAATATTTTTAAAACTTTTTTGGCTCTTAGTATTTTTTCGATAAGGCAGTTTTTATCGAGTTGTGGCTTCTTTTTTAATATGTTTACATAAAAAATGTATGGGGGTTTTGTTCCTTTAAACCCCCCAAATGTTTGTGTACGTTCCAATGAAACTATTACTGCGGTACCAGTAGTACACAGTGTTTTTAAAACTTTTTTGCCCCTTTGTTGTTTTTCGAAAAGGCACCTCTTATCGAGATGTTGCTTCTTGTTTAATATTGTTCAAAATATCCCTAAAAATGTAAATCATACATAAATTTTCATATTGTTACCAAGTCTCCATAATCGTACTTAACCATATACAAATATGTGGTGGATTTGAGAAATATTCAAAATATCTCGATAAAAACTCAACTTTTCGAAAAAGTACTAGGAGGCAAAAAAGTTTTTAAAACATTGTGTTTAACTAATGGTACTACAATAATAATTAAATTGGAACGTACACAAAAGTTTGGGGGGGGGGGGTTTAAAGGAACAAAACCCCCATAAATTTTTTATGGGGTGTCTAAATTTCACTATAATTTTTTATTAAGATACTACTGTCATAATAATGCCACATGTCCATTTTCAATAAAATATCTCTAATAGTTTTCGATATATTGGAAAAAATCGATTTTCATTTTGTAACTTCAAAGGGCTGTAACTTTTTTTGTGTGCATATTTGTACTAAGGTAAGTTAGGTCCATTCGAACTATTTTTGGTCCCAGAATATGTGATTTAATTTATGACCTGTATTTTTGTTACACCTTGTATACATCGTAACTCCCAAATTATGACTTCCAAATTATGATTAACTATTTAGATGGGAAACAAGCCACAATTAAATTGAAAATAGTTATTTATGAAACAGTTCGTGAAGAATGCTTTTTTGCGAACGCACGCGATTTTTAGAGCACGAGCGACAACGGAACGAGTGATATACATCGCGTAAGTTCGCAAAAAGTACTTCACGCACAGTTTCATACAATATTTTATCTACGATAAACAAATAAAAAAACTGTAACTCTTCGTCACTCACTGGAATTCATTTCTATTCTACAATTTTTAGAACTTTGACATTTAAAAATCCTAACTATTTTCAAACCACAAAACTGTCAAAAATTTTGTTGTAAGTCATTGCTCATATTGTCATCACCATTACAACGCGAAAGTTAAGAATATTTGATTATATCAAAGTGTGCCAAAAAACCCATTGAAAGTGTGCGAAAAAGTAAATCCCATTTAAAATACATTGTTACTTCACGCACACTTTAAACCCTTCACGCACTGCTATCTATAATGACAGTTTTCACAAACTAAAAACGTATACATAATAGAGTAGATAAATAGTTATTTTTCTAACTAGTGCGGAAAATGATACTTTCACGCACGAGACTGCCGTTGACCCGAACGACGCGATAGCGTTGACCCGAACGCCGTGCGGGAAAGTGTAACTTTCGGAAACGAAATGCGTGCGTGAAAGTGGCTCTTTTAGCACGGCTGTAGAAAAATAATTTTATTAACGTTTCGAAGCCCAAATCGGGTTTCGCTGTCAAAATACAAAATACTACTAAAATAAACAAAAATGTTGTTGATAAGTAAAAAAATTCTTCTAATAATTTATTTAATCTGATTCATCTATATTGGTAATTCAGACGTATATTATACATTTTAAAGTAGAAGACTTTAAAATGATATCGCCAATATTTTTATGAGTTGCGTTCCTGGGACGCAACAATTGCCAATATAAATGAGTCAGATTAAATAAATTATTAGAAGAATTTTTTTACTTAGCAACAACATTTTTGTTTATTTTAGTAGTATTTTGTATTTTGACAACGAAAGCCGATTTGGGCTTCGAAACGTTAATAAAATTATTTTTTCTATGGATGCTATACAATGTGCAACTTCTCTCACTACTTACATACATTCAAAACGAACAATTTCTCAGGGTGTGAGAAAAGTCGGCCATTGCAGTGAGAAATATTTTTTCTCACGGGTTCCATATGTAGAATCGCGGTTTCCATGGTAAAATGCACAATACAAACACACATATTTTTGTCAAATAAAATGTGTGAAATCAAAACTTACGAGGAATTACCTTTCAAAACTGTTCAAATATAACTGGTAACTATAATTTTAAATAAATAAAAGCATATAAATATTAAGAATATTAAATACCTACATATTATGTGTATAATATGTATTTTATTTCAATTTTGGCATATAATCTACATAATAGCACCTAAATTATTTAATTTTGAAGATTGAACTCTTGACAAAAACGCATCTATAGAAGAAGTACAGTGTACAACACGTGAGAAAACGACATATTTCTCTCTTGTTGTACAATATTATACTATTTTCAATTTAATTGTGGCTTATTTTCCACTAAATAGTTAATCATAAAAATGCCACAAGGAAATAGCTTCAGAACAACATTGTAAATTATGATTCGGGAGTGCTCCTAGTAGCATTTAACGTGCCTGTAAATTTAGTATAGAGTATAATAGATCAGCTTTTCTATGAATGACAGTAAAAGAAGCGTAATTTTGAAGTGTGTAAAAAATTTAAATCCTAGCTGAGCGCTTTCGGCTTATAAAGCCATCTTCAGAGCTATTGTCAATAATTTCAAAATACCACTTTGAAGAGAGAGGGATCCCATGTAAGATTGAAAAAACTTTAACTCATGCAGTTTTTTAGCGAAGCAAAAAAACCTTGTTCGAAGTCTGGAAAATATGTTGTCGGTTTGTGAAAATTTTGGTTTCTTATATTGAAAAACATCTAATACGGCACAAAAGACTCTCACAGAGAACACATTACAATAGTCTGATTATGGTATGGTTAAAAACCTTACCATCTGAAGTGATTCCAGTATGGTATATACATAGATTCCAGCAATATAATCTCCATCTCTCCGCCTTATCTGCTCTGTTGGTTCACAGGATTCCTCTTTGGTCTTCAAAGGCTCAAATTCTGGCTTTAAAGTCTCTTGTTATGTAGCGTATTTTTCTAAATATATCCTTCCATACATTGTGATAGTGCTGCTGTTTTATCAGCAGTGCATCTTCGTTTTATTTCTTTTTTGAGGTTTTTTAAAAAAATCACTGAACAATAACAAAAAGAACATGACAATGTAAATAATAAAATTTCAAGTGGGACAGCCTATATATAAACTTCGTTTGGTTCTGATTGATACCTCACAATCTAATATAATTTTTACGAAGCTATTAAGAATTCATGGCCGAGACTGTGACTGTATATCCTCTTTCATGTAAACGTTTACTGTGTTAAGAATCGGGCCGTGAAAAGGATTTTTTCGGTCCCGAATTACATTGTTCACACACTCGGAAAAATTTGGGATCCATATGTTAGGCATATGATTAACAAATTAGCTATTAAATGGTTACATGTTTTTATAGTCACAACAAATGGTTGTCGGAAATAAATAGATGATACACGATAATGGTAATCGAGTTAAAAATAAATAAAGGACATAGTTATATAAAAAAGAAAAGAATCAGCTTCTCGAATGATTACCTTAGTGATAATAATGATCTGTTGTATCTGATCGCGTATTTATATTTATGAAAAATGTTCAGAATATCGATTAATTAGTCTAATGAGCCACATTCTTAAGATTCTCCTAAGAATACTTCACAACAGAATTAGACACAAATGCGAAGAAGATTTCTAATTTGGTTTTAGAAATGTTGTGGGAACCAGGTAGACACTTTGTGCGCTAAATATCCTATTAGATAAATGCTATGAACAAAGAAAAGATATATTTGCATGTTTCGTGGACTTCGAAAAGGAATTCGGTAAAGTACACAGAACAAGTAAAATTAATGCAGATGCTAAAAAATATAGGAATATATGAGAAAGATATTCGTGTCAAAAAAATTTGTACTGGAATCAAACTAGTATCGTAAAAATTGGAGATAACTAGAAAATCCAGGAATATCCAGTGAATAGAGCAGACACAGCTGCAGATTGCTTGAATGAAACAATATGGTGAAATAAAAATTTATGGAAAGAAATGAAAGGCAGAATTTACAAAAGAGTCAAACCAATAATGACACACGCGGCAGAAGCACGACCTGGCACATAGAGGACAAAAAGAATGCAAGAAACAGAAACAAAAACTAGAAGTACATAGGGTTGCTAAAAGTCTGACAACACGGTAATTTCTCGGAAACCTCTAGAACAATTTTTATAGATTTTGGTGGATAAGGGCCTTCTAGTGCGGCCGATATTATGGTGGTATTTACATTTTTGTCAAATCTTACGTTTTTCTGGAAATCTAATGAACTTTCTTATTTCAAATGGAATACCCTGCATATTTTTTGCGTTTTGAAAACACTAAGATTTTTTTTACTACTGATTATTTTTCATTTTATATTCCCTTTGCCTAAATGCCATAGTTTCGAAGATATTGTACATTTATTAAAAAAAATTAAACAAATTATAAAAATCAATTTTTTCGGCCCGTGTAGACATTATTTTAGGTTCTTTGAATCATTAAAATTTGGATCAATTTAAAACTGAAAAAAAAAACAACGAAAAATGACCATTTTCAAGGTTCAAAAACACAAGTAAAAAAATCGTTTTGGAAATTACGAAGTACGTAAATTAAAGTTCAAACCTTCACCTATCTGCTACCTGTAAGAATTTTTGGCAGTTTTTATTCTAAAATATTGTTTTTTTAATTATTAATGAAGAGCATATGAGAGGACGGGCGATTGGGCTGCATTAACAACTAAAAAAACAATATTTTACAATGAAATAAGATCAAATTGCTTATCGGGATCTGATAAAATAAGGATTGAACTTAAATTTAGGTACTTCGTAGTTTTAAAAATAATACTTTTTACTTGTTTTTTTGAACCTAAAAATTGTCATTTTTCGATTTCTTTCAGTTTTAAATTGTTTATAACTCAAAAATGATAAGAGGATTTTAAGAGAAAAATGACAAAATTCCTTTTTTGTTCCCAATGATCCAAAGAATCTAAAATAATATTTACCTGGGCCGAAAAAATTGATTTTTATAATTTGTTTAAAAATTTTTTTTTTGTAAATGTAGCAATTACTCCGAAATTATGGCGTTTAGGTATAGGGAATATAACATGAAAAATACTCAATATTTCTTAAGGATTTCAACACGCAAAAAGTATACAGGGTGTTCCATTTGAAATAAGAAAGTTCACTAGATTTCCAGAAAAACGGGAGATTTGACAACAATGTAATTACCATTATAATATCGGCCACATTAGAAAACCCTTACCTACCAAAATCTATAAAAATCGTTCAATCGGTTTCCGAGAAATTACCGTGTAGCCAGACTTTTTCGCAACCCTGTGTATACGACGGAGATGATGCAAGGTGCATCATCTGAACTGGGTAAGAAACAGAAGATTAGAATGGAACGACCACATAAACCGAATGACAACAAATAGGAAAGTAAAGATTGAGAGACACTAGAGGCACTTTGAAAAAACGGACAGAGTTATGTCTACACAAAAAGAAGAAGACTAAGAAAGGGTTCAAATATCTTTAGAACAACATCATTACCTACACAGTAAAATCAGTAAGTAAAAGTCTATTTATAATGAAACTTCCCACCAAATACTATTACACACCCGGAAGTAAATGAAAATACCCTTTAGTGCACATCTGAAATTGCTTGTATACTTAGAATTTGCTCAGCAAATATTTTATTCAAGCCAGTATCTAAATCTCTAGAAAATTCCCCTTTCACATCTTAATTTAGAAAATTTAAGAACTTATTACAACGTTTTCGAGGAAGCTTAAAATATTAAGCAGCCCTTCCAATAACTTCAACCGCGCTCCCACTGCTCTCTCCTTAATCTCCCCGAAAAAATACCCACATAAACAATAGGGAAGGTCTTACTCTGCAATTTTCAGAATTACCAGCGACTAGCGACCCCTTACAAAAAAAACCGTACAAAGGGCAGTAATCTGATGTATTACATTATTTTACATAATTATATGCTTTACCTGGTGCATGAAAGCGAAGGAGGAGCCAAACTCGATACATTTCCGGCAAAACGACACGTGTCCATCTGTCCCTTTTCGCTTTTTTCACCAGTGTAAAACATTATCATTTTTCAAGGGCTTTAAGTCCGTACTTTGTACCCTTTCTCGCGTCGTTCCTTCCTTTGTCTCTCTCTCGATGTAATCTATTCAAATTTTAATTGAGATTATCAAAGAGAGCTAGGTCATTTTTAAAAGGTTTCCCTGCGGGGGGTTTGTTCTTTGGCACAGTGTGAATACCTATGTCGTAGCGGGCTGGTCGTAAAAAAAAGGTTATTTTTATTTTGAGAGGGAACAATGGATAGTGACAGGAACGAATGCACACAGATCGATGAATTTATCTGTGATGATAAAAGTGTCACAATAAAAATGAAGTGTATTAAATAGTAGAAATATTGTATTTAAGGGGGGGGGGGGTATGGTTTGAACTATTTAATTTTTTTTATTATTTCAAATAAAAGTGCATATTTTCAAGAATACTCACTGAAAATTTCAAAATAAGCGGAGTAAAATTACCAGAGATACAGGGTGTTGAATATCCCTACCTTCGACTCGCGTTGCCGCGGCTTCGCGCCAGCACGCTTGAGCGTAGTGAGAAACGTTAAACAACTGTTCGCCTTCTCTTTTGTAGATTACTCCGCAATTCAAAAAACATATTCCAATGTTCATCACTTTACGATTTGGCAGACAAATCAGAAGATGAAGATGCAGTTGTCAAAACTTTAAACGTATTTTTCTCAAAACTGCTTTTTCAAATGCGGTGGACATTGTAACTGAAAAACTACTTGACCGATCTACCTGAAATTTTGCATAGATTTTCTTTAGACATTTCGGAGGTAACAACGTCGACATATTTTTCGTTTTGTGCTTATTTTTTGTTCAACAATATTAAATCTGTTGGTTTTCACAAAATTTTTATAAAAAATTTCGTATTTTTGACTTCTGAGTGATACCAAAAATTCAAAAATCATTAAAAATAAAAAAAACTCGACGTTGTTACCTCGTGAAACTCATAAGCTAATTAAATCTCTTTGAATTTTTTGTTTCGTATGATCCAGTGATGAGTTCTGATGTCCACCGCAAAATCCATTTATTTTTGAGCTGCCTGCCAAAATTTGTCACCAATGGCTTATTTTTAAATATTTTGGATTTAATTTTTTCTTAAATATTCTTTGAATTGTACTTAATATGTTTGTTTAATTTAAAAATAAAATAATTCTACCATAGCTTTGAAAAAAAATCACAAAAATGTGCTTGATATGTTGATTTCAAACCATACCCCCCCCCCCCTTAAATCAATAAAACAAATACAGTCGGAAAAATGAAAGAATACTCATGCGTCATCTATGATATGCATATGAATCAAATCAAAAATTTCTAGTCAAAACAAAGTCTAAACTAAGTTAATACTGAATAAAAAACGGATGTGACTACTACCCCACCGTACGATTTTTCGCTACGTAAGAATGTGTCAAAAATTTTTTGTGATGTTATTCTTTTTCTGATAATACATATTTATTGGTGATAAATGTTACTATTACTACCGTAATTAATTATTTGATATAGATTAATAATACAAAAATAATGAGTAAGTAAATATAGTATTATGAATTTCTCCATGTTAAAGTTGCCAGTGGACGTAAATAGTAACAGGAATTTAAAAAATATCGTTTATGTCAGCTGCATTAAGTGACTAAAATGAATGTAAACTTAATGAATTCAGATCATTAGGTATTCAGATCATTTTTCAGACATTATCTGCAAATAAATGTACATTCGTAAAAATATACTAAATCTGTAATTTCATACACTATGATTGAATAGTCAGAGTAATATGTACACGCTTGGCGAACTCATAGACAGAAGTTAACCATATTGACAGATAATTACTTACAAATTTTATTGACGTATTTTAATTAAATAAATACTTACCAAACCAAAAATACAATATAATATCAAAATAGCTTTTAAAAGAACTGAATTTATTCAAGTAAATACGACTGAATTTTTTTTTCACCTGTCAAATTCTGACGTTTTTGCTTTTTCAGCCAATCACCACGCGTCGTTCTAGCCAATCATTGAGTGTAATACTGATAAAACAGCCTCTTCCTTGATAAAACAGTCTCTTCCCTGATAAAACTTAAGGTACCCTAAATTTCACATAATACGTTACGAACGACATTGGAAAATCTCATATTAGTTATAAAAATTGTGTTTTTAATAATTATTCATTTTCGATTTAAACAGTTTTTTATGTATTAACAATATAATAAATAAATTGGTTCATTTTTAAATCATAAAATAATTTATCTTAAAAATATTTCACAGATGCCCGTATTTACTAATAATACATATTGGTTCACAAAATATTTTTTTCAAATACAACTCGTCCTCTAAATTTTGCTTGATAAATTTTTTCGTTTTCATACTTAAACTTCTTTATTTAGGGTAAAATCACTCAAACAAACCGAAATGGATAAAATCACTCGTCCTTCGGACTCGTGATTTTATCATTCGGTTTGTTTTCGTAATTTTACCAAATAAAGAAGTTTTCGTGAAAACAAAAAAATTTATCGATAAAATTTAGAGGACTCGTGGTATTACCTTTGATTATTAAAATTTATAAACTCTACCGAACCTAACCCAATTTCACTGTCAAAGTGGCAGAAATCGAATCAGTCAAATTATAGTTGACCAGCACGATTACTCGAATAGTAGTTTATACAATCATTATCTCTACTGATGTTGAATGTTTTTCTAAGAATGACATTAGAAGTACAGAAATAGTCAAGTGTGAGTTTAAATTTTCTACTAAATTAATATAACTACGTTGAACAATTGTATCGCCGTCTCACTCTGGCAATTATAAATATGTAACTGCGTGTGTCTTGGATAACGATTTTGCTTTGTAGACAACAGTTAATAATCTATCTCTCTCGTTTGTTATTTATAGAAAAAGACAGCAAATCCAAAATATATGTTTGATATGATCGTTCATGGGTATTCTTTCATTTTTCCGACTGTAAACGTGATTGATATCGTAATTCACATACACACCAATAGGGCTTTTCATCGATTGTCATTTCTTTCGAGTTTCTGTCATGTGTCTTTGGTGTGTATCATTGGTATATGCCAATAACGTATGACGAAGATATATTAATATTATGTGACACATGACAGAAGCTCGAAACAAATGACTGGGAATGAAAAGACCTATTCAGTTAATTGATCAATTTGAATTTAACTTATGTAAGTGAAGAAGTGAACGAAAAAGTGTTAAAAATACCTCTGAACAACAATAAACAAACAAGAAACAGTCAGGCAAGGAACTATAGAGAAGGAATATAGCAAGAAAAGGAATCTGAAGCAGATAGATACAGAAAGTAAACAGATTGGATAGTATACGGTGGCACAAAGATAATAGTAAAGGAAGAAAAACCATCATCAAAGGATCTCACTCTATGATTCAAAAACCTGTAGATGGAAAGAATATAAGACAATTGTTAAATACGTAGAAAAGAAACAGTTAAGTGGTATGGGCATGTAGTTAGAATGGGAGACGAAACACTAACGAAGGCAACATGGAATTGGAAAACTACAAAAAGAAAGACACGAGGAAGACCAAATGCCAGTTGGGGTATGGCGTTTTAATTTTTCTAGTAGTAACTGCCCTTAAAATTTTGATTGTGCTGTACTAGGATATTTATGCCGTATTTTGAGTTCCCATATAATTAATTTCGTCTGTGTTTAGACAAGTTAAAAGAACGTATTACTGTTTTCCTGGGACCAGTTATGCATTATAAACCCAGTCACGCTTTATTTCTCGAAGTAGGTACCTATTAAAAACGTTTATATTAACATTTTCTAATTTGTCTTTCTATAGACTATAAAATATTCAGATGCCAAGATTCGGGGCATTTTAGTTTTGTAGTGCGATGGCTGCAGAAGTAGATTTTTATTTTTTTGCTTGATTATAATATTAGACAAAGAATCTACATACTTTTCTATAGTTTTATTGCCGGGTGATACCTCTTTTGCATCACTGTTTCTTTTTATCCCAAATAAGTAGGGATTTCTGTGCCTGTGTCAGAGAGAAGTGCCTAACTTTTTTGCTTCCGAACAAGTGGCTTCTAAGGGTGAACGAAATGATTTCACGAACTGGCTAATTTTGAGTTAAATTTGTAATTATTTCACGTTAGATATTTGTGTATTTAACATTTATACAACCAAACTCTTATTTATTTCGTTTATTATGAAGTTACGTATTTTTTGAGAATATTACAAGCATGATTTGTATATTTCCTACGTAATTTTTTTTTTAATTATTACTTTATTCAACTCTTTTTTTGTCTTGTTTTACCCCGTATAATATTTATTTGATACAACAACGGCCAAATTACTTCGTTATGAAGAGACAACGATCCCGTTTACGAGATAACAACTTGGCAAATACAAAATTCCAAAAGGGACATGAAAAGACGAGCAGAAAAATTATATTTCGATTAAATTTTAGTATGTCTGGAATAGTGCCAGCCAGCGCTTCCATTAGAGAACGACATAAATTTTGGATCGTAATCACGTCAATTCGCTGGAAAATATTCTTGATGGAACAATTTGTGTATAAAACTCTGTTAAAATGTTCCTTTCTGTTTTTCCTCGTAAATTTTCCAGGCAAGTGCTATTTATGTTTATTGTCTTCTTGACTTGAATAATAAATAATTGTGAAATATTGCCCAAATAGATCTTTAATTCATATTAAATGTATAAATAAAAGAAACTAAAGAAATTAATGAACAATATCTTCCAGAATATAACATTTAAGGTCGTTAGTGTTCTTTCTTTATAAATGTCAACAACAATTAAACGATGAATAAAAAAGCAATCTTTAAATAGCTCACACATGTGCTAACAAATGACTGTAAAATTAGGAATCCATGGGCATATTACAATATGCTATTGCTACACTTACTGACCCCATAATGTAACGGTAAAGGGTAAAGCTACCTGAGACAAGCGATTACGCTGGGCTTCTGTCTGCGACAGTTCTAGTGCAGTTGTTGTGATTCCATATTAAGCTATAAAGCAGTTTTTAGTGAACCCTGGGACTTCAAAGGATAGTGTTAAAAAAACATAAACCGCAGGCTAGTATAGTTTTAAAGTGAAGTCTGGCACAGAAACTAGTGACAATCCTATTCCTCAATGTGTTGGGTGTTTCGAAACGCTTTCGAACCAGAGCATGATGATTTCTATGCTGATACGTCACCAACACACAAGGCACTCCGATGTGGTTGATAAGCTGATCGAATTTTTTAAAAGAGAATCTACTTTTTTTAAGAATGATAATAAATGCATGACTAGCTTTGTAAGTATGATACTAAATTAGTAAAGGCATCCTTGCTAAATATAGAATTGCAAAGGATGAAAAGCCTCACACAATAGGCGAGACTCTTTTACCACTGGCGGCCTCTATGGAAATGGCCCAAACCGTGTTAAGAGCAAAGGCAGCCAAAGAAATTAAAAAAATACCATTGCCAAACAATACAGTGAAAAGGCGAATTACTGATATGTCTTCCAATATTAAACAACTTTGTTTAAAACTTCAAGAATGCACATATTTTGCACTTCTAGTAGACGAAAGCACAGATAATACAAACATGGCACAGCTACTCGTATTTGTATGACTTGATTTTTATAAAGAAGTTATAAAAGAGTTTTTGTTCTAGAATCTAGAAGATACGAGTGAACGTAGGTGTCTACTGTCTAGTCCACCCATCTGGTCGAAGGTTCAAGAATGGAAAATTAAATAATTTTCTTAGTTATATTTCTTATTTCTACTGGACGTTGGAAATCACTATGAGAATTCTCACTTTATTTGTCAATCTTCTTGCATTCAGCGTGTCCTGTGGAGTTTGCTGATCAACATAGCTATTTTCACTTTCGAAACTGCTGGAAGGGATAATTCGAACTTCGTGAACAATTCACGAAGATTTCGCATCTGTAGACCCACATTTCAAAGGCCTGTATCTTTTTAAGGAGTTTCTTATTTAGAGTCCAACTTTCCACACCGTATAGGAGTATATGAAACACATAATACCCAATCACTTTTAATATTTTTATTCTTAGAGTCATAGAAAGATGCGGTGCTGCCAACAGTTTTTTCATCTTGATTTTCATAACCTGTCCGTTAAAAACTAATTATTGTCCAAAATTATTGTTTTTTTGAAACCACCATGCCTTGGTTTTCTTGATATTGATATATAAACCGTGCGTCACACCCACTAATCATAGATACTTAATCAAAAAGTATCTGGAGGTCTACCAGAAATTGTTGGCTATTATAGTTGTATCGTCAGAATATCTGATGATGTTGACAAAAACTAAATTTCTCCTTATTCCAGTCTGAAACTCAGTAAAATGTACTGGTTTAAAAAACGGCGACAACTGGATTTGTACAATAAAACCATAGTAAACAAGTCAGTGATAAAGCCAGTATGGAGTTACGGAACCCAACTGTGAGGATCTATACTGAGATCTAATATCGATATCCTGGAGAGATTCCAATCGAAGATATTTTGCTTTATCACAAATGTACCGTGGTACATGGCAAATAAATATATCAATCGCGATATTCAAATGAAGACTGTCGACTTCAAAATCACTCCAACAGGCTAGCGATAAACCTTATGAGGTCCCAGGCAAACAGAAAGCTAAAGTGCCACACTCCAAGCCACCTACCAACCAGATTTTAAATTTTCATTTTTGAAGTTATACTTCTTTGCCGGCGATATGAGGGTGAATTTTTATATGTTAAAACCTATGATCCCGGCGCATGCGCATTATAACTTTGTTCTGATTGGATGTTCAAATGACATGTCAAAAATTATTTAATATGGCGGCTGTGGCACAGCTGTAGTTAGATTATTTATGGTTGTTGCGTTTTAAAATTTATGTGAAAAGAAACAACAAACAAAAGTTAGTTAATAGTTATACTGCCTTTTTAAATAGTTTTCATATACCTATATTTTTGGAATTTTGGACTATTTTGGACAAGGAAAACTCATTCTAATTTGGTAAGTAGTTTTTATTATAATCATATTGTAATTATACATTTGGATTAGGTTGAAATACAGTAGAGCGTCGATTATCCGAACTAATTGGGGGACATAGGTGTTCGGAAAACCGATTTGTTCGGATAATCGAACTACAATATATTGATACATATTTATAGTCATACATATTTATCCACAAGTGAATAAAAGCCATATTTATATACCTACATATTTATTTATATCTTGATAATGACAACTAGCAACTAAACAAAAAAGTGCAGTCTTTGCAACAACATAATTATTTTTGGATACAATATTGAAGAAAATTGAAGATATTTTAAGCGTCAATTACTAACGCTTGCTCGGTATTCGAGTGCGGGACGCGGGAGTCGATAGTTCGAATAAGCTGTCGTTCGGTTGATCGACGTTCGGATAATCGACGCTCTACTGTACATTTATTTTCTCAATAATGGGGATTTTAGAGAGAAACCCCAAATTAGGTCCGATTTTTATTTTTAAATTATGATGTTTTGGCGTAGATTTATTTATCTAGTAGGTATGTAATGCTTTGATTTACATACTTAATTTGATTACCAACAAAAGTTCTACCAATCTTCATCTAATATATTGTTTTCTTACTGTTTTGTTATATTTTAATATTTTCTTCCACAAAATTTAAACTACATAATTTAATTATATTCAAAACAACTGTCAAACAATAAAACGTTCAGTTACCCTATTTTTCCACATGACAAATAATGTGGAATTGGACGAGTGAGTCTAGGCTTCGATTACGAATCAAAGCGCCACGAAATTCACGGGTTCGATTCCCGATGCAAGTTTTTATTTTTTATTTTTTATGCATTTTATGATTGTAAATATATTTGTTATATAATTTTTTTTTTCAGAAAATGCGTATTTAAAATTTTTGCCAACAATTATTATCGATTTTTCGTAACGAAGAAATCATTTTTTCTTTGTGGCATTTTTCAATGTGTTTGTGTGCGTTTTATTCTTTTATTTTTTTAAATTTTTGGTATTGTCTTAAAAATCACATAATATGTAGTAGAAGTATAACCATAACTTCTTACGTGCGTACAGAGTACACACACATTTTTTTTTTATCTATTATACACATTTATTCCAAAGTCACAAATAATTTTCTTACTAAAATTATGATTTAATAGGTTATAATTATAAAATTGTTACTGGACAGTCCCCTGCAAGTAGTCTCTTGTAATTTAATTAAATAATATACTTGCTGTAATCATTATTACAGACTATAAATAAATGGGATGTTAAAAAATATGTGTTTGATCGTTTTCTAATATTACATATTTTGCTTAAATCCTGTACTTAAACATTATTAGGAAAAGCAGAACGCGATTTTATAACTGATTATCCCTTTATATCCTGAAAGGCACACTTTACTCCTTTAAGGGCCTCGTTCGAGCAAGCCTCGTTTTTCCCTTTCACAGTTCTTTCATATCCACTCATGTTTGACCTACTACTTATACTTACTCTCTTTAATGGCATTTACGGAAGCATCGGTTTAACTCCGGATTATCTTCGAAAAGTATGGGATTTAGCTTTTGAATAACGTACCATATCTGCGCTGAAAGTTCGTTAAGTGATATCATTTCTGAGATTGGATATTACTACGCGTACAGAAAAGTTTTTCTTTTGTGTTCTGAGGAAAGTTTGTTGGCAGGGCTGTAGTATGTATTGTATTTGGTGTGAAGTAAATATGTCATTTTGATCTTTAATACTTAAATAAAAAATACGTGCAATGTCAAAGCCTTAAGTTCGTTTTCGCAAAAGTTGTAGCAAATTTTTGATTTTCGAAATTTTAGTCTTATTTTGCAATTTGCGAAACAACAAAAAATAATCGGACCAAAATTCAAAAACTTTAATTTTAAACCCTTGCTAATCTACTAAAGGATGAATACCTAAATGAATATAGCTAGATAAATACTCTAAATAAGATATTTAATTACCTTATCTTACCAAGCTATTTAAACGAAAAAACTGCCATTTTAGACTCTTATTTGTTAATAACTAATTTTTGTATTTATAATGTACAGGGTGTAACGAAAATACAGGTCATAAATTTAGTCACATATTCTGGAACCAAAAATAGTTTGATTGAACCTAACTTACCTTAGTACAAATGTGCATATGAAAAAAGTTACAACCCTTTGAAGTTACAAAATGAAAATTGATTTTTTCCAATATATCGAAAACTATTAAAGATTTTTTATTGAAAATGGACATATGGCATTTTTATGACAGTAGCATCGTAAGAAAAAATTATAGTGAAATTTGGACACCCTATAAAAATTTTATGGGGGTTTAGTTCCTTTAAACCCCCCCAAACTTTTGTGTACGTTCCAAATAAATTGTTATTGTAGTACCATTACTTAAACACAATATTTTTAAAACTTTTTTGGCTCTTAGTACTTTTTCGAAAATTCCGTTTTGATCGAGATATTTTAAATATTTGTCAAATCCACCACATATTTGTATATGGTTAAGTACTAGGGAGCGGATTTTATGCTAAATGCATATTGCATGCATATTTCGCATATTTGAGCACTTTACTAAATTTTGCATATTTTAAAAGAAACATGCATATTTTGTGCATATTTAAAAACATTTAAGTCAAAAAAAAAATTTATTTTTTAATTCGACACAAAATATTTCCCCGCACAGGCTGTCGTATCTATTAATTGGAGAACTACCTGAAGAGAGACGGTTCATTCACTGTCTTTTCATTTTTTCTTAGAAAATACCCGATATTTACACAAACTACTTATAGTGCTTATAGAACGCCGTTATAAAATGATTGTAGGTTGTTAAAATGATGAAGGATGGTTTACCGGGAAATCCGAATTTTATTTACTTTTATTATATTTAGTACAATTTGTATCCCAATTTAGTAGGTACCTATAATTCTGGTGATTCTTTAAATCCCATATTGTTAAGAGAATTTACACATTTAACCATAGATTTACGATTTTCTAACGGAAATTGAAATATTCATGCTTTAGATCAGATCCCGTCTTTAAACGGCTTTAAAACTTTGGAGGACATAATATGCGAAATTTTTAATGGAAATTTTGAAATTGATTTTAGTGCAGAATTTTCGTCTTTAACAAGTTATTTTAATGCGCCCTAATTACTTCAGTTGATATTGAAAGGAGTTTTTCAAGTTATAAAAATATTTTATCTGATCAAAGAAAATGTTTCCTCGTGAAAAATTTGGAAAAACACATTGTAGTGAATTACTCGTATAATCGAAGATATATATAGTGATATTGTTGTTTTATTTTGAATAGGTAACTATTGGTATCAGTTTTTGTAAAAAATGTGAATAAATTGCATTGTATAAAAAATAACAATTTTATTTGAAAGATAATAAATAAGATTGCCGCCCCCCCTGTAAAAGAACCCCCTAGAATAGAATAGAACAGAAAATTTGTGGTTTCTCGAAATGCGCATTTTTTGAATTTTTCTGCATATCTTGCGCATATTTCGTAATTTTTTACTGCATATATATGCGCATATTTCATCAAAATTGATCGCATATAAATCCGCTCCCTATAAGTACGATTATGGAGACTTGGTAAAAATATGAAAATTTATGTATGATTTACATTTTTAGGTATATTTTGAACCGTATTAAAAAAGAAGCCATATCTCGATAAAAGTTGCCTTCTTAAAAAAATACAAAGAGGCAAAAAAGTTTTAAAAACATTTTGTTTAACTAATGGTATCGCAGTAATAGTTTTATTGGAGCGTACACAAACATTTGGGGGGTTTAAAGGATCAAAACCCCCATAAAATTTTTATGTAAACATATTAAAAAAGAAGCCGCAACTCGATAAAAACTGCCTTATGGAAAAAATACCAAGAGCCAAAAAAGTTTTAAAAATATTGAATTTAACTAATGGTACCACAATAATAATTCAATTTGAACGTACAGAAAAGTTTGGGGGGATTTAAGGGAACAAAACCCCCATAAAATTTTTATGGGGAGCACAAATTTTATTATAATTTTTCTTTAAGATGCTCCTGCCGTAAGAATGCCACATATCTATTTTCAATAAAAAATCTCTAATAGTTTTCGATATATTCGAAAAAATCGATTTTAATTTTGTAACTTCAAAGGGCTATAACTTTTTTTATGTGCATATTTGTACTAAGGTAAGTTCGGTTCATTCGAACTATTTTTGGTCCCAGAATATGTGATTTAATTTATGACCTGTATTTTTGTTACACCCTGTATAAGGTATGTAAATAGTACCTAAAAAACCCATTTGCAACCTGGCTGGTCAAGTGTTTCGAACATGGTACATTTCTGCCTTATTTCCCTGGAGTAATTAGACAAGCTACCCGGTAGTAAGTGTAAAGTGTAAAGAGTAGAGGAGAGAAAGGAACAAGTGTCAGTGTGAAATTTTCACCAAAAGAAACATTGTTAACCTCAACCGTGAGATTCCCACCTACGTTGATAAATCCATCCTTTCGTAATCCCTTAGCAATGTGAAATATATTTCATAATTGTAATTAATATTGGTAGGTGGTATCTGCAGCAGTTCAAACGGCTTAAATTCGATTATTAAGTAGGTCTTTGTGCCATTGATCTTGTTATATGGAGATAACCGTAATCAATCAATTAACTACACAAACGTTCGCTTAATTACCTTCTAGAACAAGACCAGGGATTGTGGTGGGAACTGCTCTAGTTATCAATCGGAATGATTTATGACTAAGAAAGAAATCAAAATATGAACATTAAAGCCGACCGCAATTGAACATTGTAAATATTTAACTACTGAGGAACAAATTATACAAATTCGCCGAAAGCAATCACTGATACAATTCCAAGAGAAAGTAGAAAATAAAATGTAAAATACACGTTAAAAGAAATAATAGATAGAAAGGATTAGAAATTTATACACAATGATGCAATCGAATTAAGCCTAGCTGAGGTAAAAAGAATTGAAAAAAACCGAATCGGAAAAGCTATTCCGCATGATACACAAAATGTTTGAAAGAGCACTTAATGGAAAATACCTAGTTATCGGCAGAATGGACTCAAGCATATATGACATCAAATAAGGAAGGAAATAGAAATAAAGAATGTGTGTGTACTTTGTACGCACGTAAGAAGTTATGCTTCTATTATATGATTTAAACGAAATTAATATACTTTTTATTTATATTTTATTTAAATATTAAACTAATTTATACTTACTACTTCTCAAACATTTTTATTAAAACAGTGCCAAAAATTAAAATAATAAAAGAATAAAACACACACAAACACATTAAAAATGCCACAAATGATTTCTGAACATTAATTGTCGGAAATTTTTTTAACTAAATACGTATTTTCTGAAAATAAAATTATATAATAAATATACTTACAATCATAAAATGTATAAGAAAAAATAAAAAAATAAAAGTTTTTATTGGGATTCGAACCAGCTATCAGCGCGGTTGGTATATTGGGGTTCATTCGCCTTAAACGCTTCGCCACGGAGGCAATGTGTCATTATGTGCGAAGATCGACTAACTAAACGGATTAAGCTTTTGAAATTTTTGAATTAATTTAAATTATTTTGTTTTTTAATTGAAATGATTTAGAATTGAAAAAATACAACAAAACATAGAGTAAGAAAACAATATATTAGGTGAACATTGATAGAAATTTTGATGGTAAAAATTATGTAAATAAAAGTATTACATACTATGTATTTTGGTAGGTTCAAATAGGTAGGTACCTATGATACATTTACAATTATTACGTACCTGTTGCTTTTAAAAACTATTTAAATGTCACTACAATTATAAACTTTTTTGTTTCTTTCCTCACAACAATAAAACTATTATATTATACATTTGTTTACCTTCATATTGAACAATTATTTATTATTGACAGATCATTTCAACACCCAATCAGAGCCCGTATAACGACTAATACCATACTGTCGGTGTGCGCATGCGCGCAGATCAATATAAATTCACCCTCAATCTCAATCGCGCCTAAAGAAGTATAACTTCAAAAACTGCGAAAACTGTAGAGGAATTAGCATTATATCGTAATTAGAAAAGATATAAAGGAGAACATCAAATAAGACCAGGCTGGGTTCACAGCGGGAAAAACATGCTTAGATCACATTTACAAAGTCCAACAACTAATAGAAAAAAGAATGGCCTATGACTCGATGCCTAGAACCAAGCTATGGGAAGCAATGGAAGACATCGAAGTTCCACGAATATTAATAAAAGCAGCAAAAGCTCTCCCTCTACTCTACAAAAAGAATAACAAAGTTGCTTTCCAAATGGGGTCCGGACAAATAATCCCCGGACAAATAATCCCGGACAAAAAATTCCCACAAATTACCCCTGGAGAAAAAATCCCCAGATAAAAAATCCCCACAAAAAATTCCCACAAATAATCCCCACAAATAATCCCCGGACAAATAATCCCCGGACAAAAAATCCCCACAAAAAATCCCGGACAAATAATCCCCACAAATTGTTTTGGACAAAATATCCCCTCAAAAAATCCCGGACAAAAAATCCTTAAGAAATATTTTCTACCGAATAGTTCTTCCGTGAATGCAATGGACGCAAATGTTTTTCAGCCTCAGTGCACGAGAGCAGATATATTAGTAAAGATTTTGTATGTATCAAAAACATTGGAATTTCCACTAATTTCAATTAGAATGCCCGAACCATGCATCGCTAGGAAAGTTATACAGATTTTCGATTCTTTTGACTTTTTTGGTGCTTTTGGAAACAAATTTATGGGCATTACTATACGATATCCGGTTCTAAAAAAAACGTAATTAAGGATCTGTCTGCATCCATAAAAAAACTTAAAATTTATCCAAAAATCAAACCAGACATATCTGTTCGGGGAGAGGCCAGATAGGAAAAGGTCTGTAGGACGGCCTAGAAAAAGGTAGAAATATGCCTTCAGAGAAGTTCTGGAGAAAATGGGAGTGAGACAATGGGAACTAATGGCAAAGGATTGACAAACATGGAAGGCAATAGTAAACGCGGCAAAGACTCTCGAAGAGTTATAACGCCAATGATGATGATGATGATATCGTTATCAGGACAAGCATTTATCATCACGAATAGCAATGTTTTGAACAGAATTATTCAAACCAGAGTGAGCAATAGATTTAAGCGAATAATTACAATATAATTCCCACAGCCAAAAAACTCGCAATTTTGGAATTCGAAATTTTGTAATAGAAAGTAAAATTCATGTTTAATTTTAATTTAAAGGTTTAAGGTTTAAGGACATGGGTACATAATTCGCACATATTTTACGGCTATCCCTACTTTTTCTCTCTTTACACGGCAAATTACGTGTAGTAAAATTCACACTGGTATGGATATGTAAACATTACTAGAATGTCATTCTACTTGAAAATGTCATCATTAACTTAAAGAGATGGATTTTGAATGTTCTTGGATAACTGTTATTTGTATAATTGCAAATTATTAATTCAGTTAATAAATGTGATAATTTTTGAAGGTATACTTCTTTACGAGCGATATGAGGGTGAATTTTTATATGTTAAAACCTACGATCCCGGCGCATGCGCATTATAACTTTGTTCTGATTGGATGTTCAAATGACATGTCAAAAATTATCCAATATGGTAGCTGTAGCGCAGCTGTGGTTTGGACGGTTGACGGTTTAGTTATGTATGGTTGTTGCGTTTTAAAATTTGTGGGAAGAGAAACAACAAAGGTTAGTTAATAGTTATACTGCCTTTTTAAATAGTTTTCATATTATATTTTTGAAGTTATACTTCAAAATGTTTTAATTTATGTATGTATCAGTCCAGAAAAGGTGTTGAAAGAATATATTAGTGTTTTTAAATATATTTTTCTACAAACGTGGTAAAAATGCAATTTTTAGGACTCCATAGGAGCGTTAAAAATGCTACTTTAAGGCACTAGTGCTTTAAAAAATTTTAAGGCACTGCAGTTAAAAGTGAATTGTCAAATTGTGAAACGTCAAAATATTTATATTTCATTTATTAACATTAATATTAATAATACAACTTGCGCCATTTGAAAAAGGTGGTTTAAAAGGTTTTTATTATAATTTTGTGTCTTTGGATTTGTCTTCCTTGGGCGTAAAATAATAAAACATCTATTTTTATATTTCACTTGTCACCGTGATGTATAATTATGTATATCTGAAAGGTAACTAGCATGCGGCTTGATGACCTTGTTGGTAGAGCATTGGACCAGAGATCAAAAAATCGCGAGATTGCGGGTTCAAATCCCGGAAGATTCATATTTTTTCTTTTTTTTTTTTTTTATATTTGGCATTGTTAAGTTTTGGTTCATTTTTGGTAATTATTATTAATTTTTTATATTGTAACTGTTAGGTAGGTATATTTATTTCGTTGAAATTATATTATAATAGAAATATAACTTCTTACGTGCGTACAAAGTACACACACATTCTTTTTTTCACTAACTATGTATTCAGTGATTTTATATGTACAACAAAAACTAATACTCAATCGAGAAAAGAGAAAAACTGTTAAAGTGATTTTTTAATATTATATTGTTACTATGGAACGCTTACAATTTTGAACATCTTTAATAAAATACTTGGATCACAGAATATATTATCCTGATGTATGCTCTGCTTGGATTTTCCACAAATAATACACAATAAATAACTTTTTATTAAGTTCACGTCTTAAATCAATTATTTATCAAATACACTATATATCAATAGCATCAATATCAATAGTATCAACAACTCAAAATATTCCCGATGCCATGTCAAATATTTAAAATTGTCACTGATTGACACTGTCTGACTGACAATATACTGACAATATTCTATTCCACTGAGTGCGTTGTAAGACAAAGATAGATTTGGAAAATATTACCAAGGACATTGTGTTCATTTTTTTCGAATCCTGAAAAAACCAATAAATATTTTTGAAAAATTTAAACGCAGAATGAAAGACTAAATTATTACCGAGGGCCGAAAGTCCCTTAGAATAAATAAGAAGTTTATTTTGAATCAGATATTTGAAATTAAAAATCACACTAAATTTTCTCTGAGTTTTTCACCCCTGTAACTTATTAAAAAAAAAACAATATAGAAGTTCTCAGGGACTTTCGGCCCTAGCTAATAACGTAATCTTTCATTCTGCGTTTAAATTTTTGAAAAATACTTATTAGTTTTCTCAGGATTCGAAAAAAATGAGTCCCCATTTGAATAGCATTGCAGCCGAAAATACGTACCCATCCTCTTAATGGCCATTGCCATGTTTCTCATGCACTGAGGCTGAAAAACATTTACGTCGATTGCATTCACGGGAAAATTTTTAGAGAACTATTCGGCAGCAAATATTTTTTGGGGATTTTTTGTGGGGATATTTTGTCCAAAAAATTTGTGGGGATTATTTGTCCGGAATTTTTTGTGGGGATTTTTTGTCCAGGGATTATTTGTCCGGGGCTTATCTGTGGGGATTATTTGTGGGGATTTTTTGTGGGGATTTTTTGTCTGGGGATTTTTTGTCCAGGGATAATTTGTGGGGATTTTTTTTCCAGGATTATTTGTCCGGGAATTATTTGTCCTAGCTTCAATTTTGATTTAGGCTCCACTTATCCTTCACTTCAATGTTGAATTTGTGCCGTTGGTTGCTTTTACTTGGGGGGTGACAGCCACCTCTTCTCGGGGGTGAAAAAATTGTCTAATTCTAAGCAACATCCGTTCTATAGAGTTTTTTACGTAAGTCAATACTTTTGAGTTATTTGCGATTAAAAATGTTAATTTTCTACAAAAAAAAACAACATTTTCAGGTGGTTTTTCGCAAAATATTTATCGTGAAAGTGCAGTTTGTCACAAAAGATTTAGAAATAATATTTGTAAGAAAGAGGAACCAAATAAAATTAAGTTTAATTGTTGTTTTTACAACAATTGTCCTTCTCTTTGTAGCTATTTCCTCCTTTCCAGGTGCATTGTTACTTTTTTATGCTAGTTTTAACTACCACGAGAGTACAAAAAGTTCAAATTCGATTGGGATGTTTTTATGTTTTGTTATTCCCCGTACACCCCCATGTGCAAGGTATTTAATGGAACAAATTTATAATAACCTTTAATCCTGTCTTGTTGTAATAATTAATCTTATTATTTATTAACATAATATATCATTTGCCTAAAAGTGATTTAAATATGTAAACGTCACTGGTGATCTTGTTTACAACCATGATAAACAGTAAAATGCAGTTAAACAACGATAAACTTCCTAATATGTTGCAATAGTAGCCAATAACTATAAATTATCTTTTTTAATTAATGATAACTCATAATTAATACTCGGCTGTGATGAGATGCGCTTGTTTTTTAATATTTTTTATTGTCTTTCCTGGAATAGAATCATTACGAAAATATATATTATTCACAAAGGTCAATGGATTTTTCACATTAAATTTATATCTTTGCTGCATAAGGTTACCCATTTGCGAAAAATAAATACGAAGAAATTATGAAAAGAAACATTAAGAAAACCAAAGTGATGTCAATATAAAAAATCCAAAATATGCCTAACCCATTGCCCAATAAACAGGCACATTTTAGAACAGGTCAATAAATTTAAGTAGGTACCTGGGATTTTCTGGACGAACAGGCCAGACAGTACGTTCTTTAAAGATAAAATATTGCAAAACCTTTAAATTTTAAAGAACCACTTGGATTGACATGAAATTTGACATACACATAAGTCAAAGAAAAAAAGTGATATTGTGCCGATGTGTGCTTTTGCCCTAGGGGTGAGTTTCACCCCCTTTTGGGGGTGAAAAATATATGTTTGAAATAAATCCAGAAATAAAAAAAATGACCAATTCTAAGCAATTTTTGTTCTATAAAGTTTTTTTCACCAAGTTAATACTTTTCGAGATATTTGCGAGTGAATATGTTAATTTTTCTACAAAATTACCACGTTTTCAGACGGTTTTTCGCAAATAACTCAAAAAGTAAGTGTTTGGTCGAAAAAAAATTCTTATCAAAAATATACTAGGTAAAAAAGTGAAAAACATGGTGTGTATATTAGGTCACTATACCTAACAGAAGCAGATTAGCTATAGCTAATGAAAAATAGGTTCATATTCGTCAAATTCCAAATCGAATATTTTAACGTGCCATAACCAAAAAAACGAAGCACTTTTTGGGGAAAACCCATTTTAACTTTTTTAAAGTGTTTAAAAAATGCTTATTTTTATTTTTTTAAATTTTTTAGTATCAAAAGTAAACAAGTTACGCTCAAAATAAAGTTGGTCCCTTTTTTGGTAAGAAATCGGAAAATCACTCCCTAATTAGCATTTGAAATGAACTTAATAATTGTTACCACTTCACAAGTTTTTTACTCTCGTATGTATTGATCGTATGATCTGTAAGTTTCATCGGTTCAAAGTCCTTATTTTTAACACAGCTGTAGTTAAAAGGTCTTGAACGAGTCACTTATCACGAGTGTATGCAAATTTGGAAACACCGAATCTTAACCAATTTTTGCCTTACAGAAAAACAAAAAAATACAAAATATTCAGAAAATTAAAGCCGACTTGTTTTATTGTTTAAGATTTTTGATATCTCTGAAATTTTTAAGTTATTTTGAAAGAAAGCATTTTTTTCAAAATTAAAATTTTTAAAAATTTTACTTTAAAACCAAATGTTTTCAAAAATAAGCACTTTGAATCGATGAAATTTACAGATCATATAAACACAACATAAGTAAAGTAACTTGTGAAGCGGTAATGATTAATTTCATTTAAGTTGCTAATTGGGGGGTAATCTTCCTGATTTTTTTTTTCAAAATAAAAGGGACCAACTTTATTTTGAGCGTAACTTGCTTACATTTGATGCTAGAATTTTTTTATAAAAATAGAAATAAAGCTTTTTTTAAACTCTTTAAAAAAGTTGTAATGTGTTTTCCCAAAGAATGCTTTATTTCATTATTTGGATATTTCACATTGAATTATTCTATTTGCAATTTTTCGAATATGAACCTATTTTTCATTAGCTATAACTCTATTTTTGCTAGGTATAGAGACCTAATATATACACCGTTTTTTCACTTTTTTATAGGCTATAGTTTTGCTAAGATCATTTTTTTCGACAAAATGCTTACGTTTTGAGTTACTTGCGAAAACCCGTCAAAAAACCTGGTTGTTTTGTTGAAAAATGAACATATTCACTTGCAAATAACTCGAAAAGTATTGATTTGGTGAAAAAACTCTATAGAACAAAAGTTGCTTAAAATTAGTCAGTTTATCCCTTTCTGGACTTATCTTGGACATATATTTTTTCACCCCCGAGATGGGGTAAAACTCACCCCCACGGCAAAAGCACACATTGGCACCATATCACTTTTTTTCTTTGACAGTTAGCTATGCGTATGCCAAATTTCATGTCAATCCAAGCGGTTCTTTAAAACCCACAGCAAAAACCGTGAAAGAATGTACATAGTACATACTACTTCTAGCATTGCCGGCATTGCCGGCTATACATATAATAGAACAATACGCAATCATAATTAATAATTTCTATTTTTTTACCGACCCAGTTTACTTCTTAATATTAAATAGTATCTATTCATTGTATTCCTAAACAATTTCCCTAATTAGAATCTGCAATTCAGAAGATTTCAATTGTCACACCGTAAAGTCTCTTCAGATTGCCTAAAGTACCTACAAAAACGCCATCATCTTAAAGTCAATTACCCGCAATGACTTATTACCACATCTCGACGGTCATAAATCCATAGAGCAATCTCGTGATATTTCCCATAACACTAATTGAGTCGTTATTACAGCAAACACTCTCGACAAGTAGAGGAAGCAACATCCAACATCGCAAGGAAGTCCGTCCATTTCATTTACTGAGCGCCATCATTTATCAGTCGCTTCTATCGGAATAATTAACTGCGTCGACAAATGGTGAACTATTATTCAAAAACAACTGCTACTGATGGAGTCGCCCCGGCCTGTCTAACCTCCAACAAGGGTCTGACGTTTTGTACCATCCCATTCCCAGATATTCGCACTGAGAACTGAGATTAGTTTTTTGCGGTCCGACACAACAAAAAGTGGGTAAGGGATTGTCCTTACGATTGTAGCAATGAAGTTGGTAGGACACAGTTGTGAATGCGGCTTAACAGGTTTTTCTCTGTGTAGGTGTACACGGCTGTACCTTATTTATGATGGTAGAATTGGAGGAGACCTACATGGTCTTTCGAGTATTAAGTAAGAAATTTAATTAATTCATGGATACCGTATAACTATAAAACTATGAAATATCCGACGAAACTATTTTGAATAAAGCAAATGCATGAAAGAATGGTTTAAAGTTTTTTTATTAATAAAAAAAATAGTATATTCTTTATTTAAAAAACACGGATTAATCGAACGTCAGAATATGTAAAAGATTATTATTGATTAAAATAATAAAATATTATTATTATTTATTTAAAATATTATTAACTGTTTTGTCTTCTTCCTTTATAAAAACAATTTTGCTTGTTCAATTGTGAGTTGTCGCTTGTCGCTTTTATGGAAAATTCCCATTCTATCACTTGTCGAGACAAGGCATTACCGGCATTATCTGTTATTAATTTGTCTCGTTATTTTTTAATATTATCCGCGCTCTTTCAGCAAATTTTGTTTAACCGAATGATTTCATCGCACACTCAGCAGAAACGATACGCCAATAACAATTTAGATTCCTACAATAAGGAAAAAATATAATTTATTCAATGGGTGTCCTTAACTAGTAAACAGTATGTATGCTAACCTTATATTATTTATTTTCACCTAATGTGACATATTTTTAAAAAGTTTCGATACGATATAACTAACTGTCGGTGCCGCAAAGCAAGAAAATTACTTTATGATTAGAGGACTATTATCAAAATCTGGATAATTAATTTCAGAGCGAAGAAGCATCTGCTGGGACAGAATATACAAAATATTTTATTTTTACATTGTAATGATGACCTCTGAGTACGTGTCAAATGTGTCAAGTGTTCTTTTAAGGGATATTTTGATTCGGCATATATGTTTATGGTATTATTCATAATGCGCATAAGTCCTATTTCCCAAATTTTTGTTACATATTTATTTGCGGCTCATAGAGTCTCTAAGCATATACGCGAACTATTATACTCTCCCTAAAACGACACCGAGTCCTAACTGCAAGACACAAGAGTCTCGCAGGATTAGGCTTGTTCTTGCTCAAATCTTGCACGGTCAGTCTTGGTGTTGCTAAATTTAGGCGGTCTTGGTCCTGGTCTTGAGAAAACGCAAGAACAAGACCAAGACTGCAGGACTGCAAGACCAAGATCGATTTTGGTCAACACTAATTCTAGGTTATATCTTATTGGAACTTTTATACTTATTATTTTTCTGAGTTAACATGATTATGTTAAATTATTTTACTAATTTTTAAAAGCCTACTGAAAAACTTCTTGGCAATGAATACTGTTGATACAACTGTTGATATTACTGTTGATATTAATCTGAAAACTTTTACATTTATTATTCTGAAGCTATTTTCTTGTGGTATTTTTGCAATTAACTATTTTTAATTGGAAATAAGCCACAATTTTACTAAAAAAATGATTTTATTAACGTTTCGACGTCCAAATCGGATGCCTTTGTCAAAATACAAAAAATATTAATATTAAACAAAAATGTTGATGCTTAGTAAACAATTCTTCTAATAATTTATTTAATCTGACTCATGTATATCGGCAATTCAGACATACACTGTGTCCGTAAAGTATGGAACAAATTCTTTTTTAGCTAAACAGAGCATTTTAAGAAATAATCCTGAAACACGTCGATTTTTGATTTTAATTTACCGTATTTTAAAATAATATTCTAATATACAGGGTGAATTACTTTCGAGTAATGACGTCACCGTCATTTTTTTTAAATGGAACACCCCAAATTTGTCTCAATTTTCGGATTACTCTAGCTGAGCTGATTCCAAAAATGTATCACATGTTGATTCAAATTGGTACAGGGTGGACAAAAATACAATAGCTTTGTGTGTGTTCATATAGTAACGCGTTAGTTAAATTAACAATATTATCAAAAATACTTATTGTATTTTTGATATTTTAATTAATTTTTGATTTTAATTAATTTTTGATTTTAATTAATTTTTGATATTGTTTAATTTAATATTTTAATTTAATATCAAAAATTAATTAAAATTTAATATTATGAGCACACACAAAACTATTGTATTTTTGTCCACCCTATACCAACTTGAATCAACATGTGATACATTTTTGGAATCAGCTCAGCTAAAGTAATCCGAAAATTGAGACAAATTTGGGGTGTTCCATTTAAAAAAAAATGACGGTGACGTCATTACTCGAAAGTAATTCACCCTGTATATTAGAATATTATTTTAAGATACGGTAAATTAAAATCAAAAATCGACGTGTTTCAGGATTATTTCTTAAAATGCTCTGTTTAGCTAAAAAAGAATTTGTTCCATACTTTACGGACACAGTGTATATTATACATTTTTAAGCAGAAGACTTTAAAATGATATTGTCAATATTTTTTATGAGTTGCATTCATGGGAAGACTTTACGGAAAGATAGTTCAATCAATTACATGAAATCAACCCCAACTCAAGAATATCCGTCACAAAAAAATCATAGCATGTGATCTGTCTTTAAAAAGACAACCAAATGCAACGGTAACAGTAAAATTCTCGCGTTAGAGATCCCTAGTAAATCACGAGGGAAAACCTGTATATATAAACTCAAATTCATTTTCTTCATTTCCTGATCCATTTACATTATTTATCATTCTAGTTTTTAAACTGAAATTAAAAATGAATTCCAAATATGGTGTGTACATTAGAAGTTTATATTAATTTCTTAATTAATACAACCGTATATTTTTGTATTGCAGAGCCAGCAATATTTTAGGATTAGCAGGCAATTAAATTTAACACCTATTATTAGCCGATTAATTTAATGTGTTTTTATCTTTTTTAATGGTGATCTCCGACACAGAAATCACATTTTAATTTTTACATCCTAGCGCCCATACTTTTAATCCGTACATATGCCTAATAATGAATAATGACCGAATATATTTTGGTGTTTTGTAACATAACGCCTTTGCCTATGGTTTATTCTGTTAGATGGCCGCCGACGCGACGACGCACGCGTATGTAGAGATGGGGTATATCTTTTTTGAAGTTATACTTCTTTAGGCGCGATGCGCGATTGGGAGTGAATTTTTATTAAGCCACGCGCATGCGCACACAGATAGTATGGAATTAGTTGCTAAATCTTACAAGTTATGTATGTTTCAGTGTTTAATCTCAAACATCCAATTTTCATATCCGATATTAAACAATCTTTTTATCACCCTTCATATCACATTAACGCAATTTGTTATTATATTTAAACATGTGCGGGCTACAAATTTAATTAAGTATTACTAATCGTAAACAATAATTTGGGCAATTGCATATTAATTTTGATGATCGAATATATTTTCTTTGTTCTTCAATATTTTGTGAATATATTCAGCGCGTGGGTTGACCCAGAAAATACATATTGCCGCTAATAAAAAACATACATTAAATTCATTCCTTCGATTCACTTCAAACAGTCAACATGTAGTCTCATGGGCATCCTCCGTTTATCATTCATACTAGTAGCTAGTAGGACAGTAAGACTTCGTCGATTAGTAGATTGTTAATAAAGTTTCATTTTTAATTTGGTTATATTTTTGATGTGTCAGGTCTTGTCTCAGCCGTGTATGTCAATATACGTCTAATTGCTGCTTTATAGAATCTTGCTTTTGTGTCTTGTCTTAGGTGTTTGTTCTTCCAGATTAGTGATGAGCGAGACTGGTCTTGGTCTTGCGGTCTTGGTCTTGGTTTTGCAGCAAGACCAAGACCAAGACCAAGACCAAGACCGCCTTGTGGTTGCAAGACCAAGACCAAGACCAAGCTTGCAAGAACAAGACTAAGACCAAGACCGAACCTTGCAAGACCACGCAAGACCAAGACCAACCTGCAAGACTCTTGCACTTTTTTGAGAAAAATTGGTTTTTATTATTTAACTTTATTTTTTTAGTTCAATAATATATACTGACATTGTAAGAAACCTTAAACAATATCGAATTTTTAAAATACATAATATTTTGGTTATATTTTTAAGTCGTTTTGATTAAGTCAAACGGTTTGCATTTTCTCAACCTTCAAAATGTCCAGAAGGCAAGTTTTCAAACGGCGACAGTTCAAGGACAATTGAAATTACTTGTAAGACAAGAAAATGTAATTATAGATAGGGTAATCCATTTAAAAAAAATGCAATTAAAAACGGTTTTTATGTACCAGTAGTTTTCGCTTTTTTGTCTAATAAAAATACTGACACTTATTTTAATTCTTTTCGCATAATCGAGGAAAAATGTAGGTCGTTAAATTTAAAATGAATACAAAAAATATCATAATAGATTTTGAAAAGGGATTCACAATGCTGTGAAAGCATTGTGGCCTGAATAAAAAATAACTGGTTGTCGATTGTAATGTGTCAAGCTTGGTATCGCAAAATCCAAAAGTGACAAAAATTCCGATACTGGGAAATTTTTAAAATTATTTTTTGGATTAATTTTTTACAATCAACGAAAGTTGAAAGTTAAATTATTTGTAAAAATCTCGGATGACAAACGTGTAAAGAATTTTACTGATTTCATAGTTGAAAACTATTTGGAAGAATCTAGGTTTTCCCCAGAAAGGGCCAGTAGTACAAATAGTATGTGCCGCACTTGAAATGCATGCGCATCATTTCAGTGTGTTTTAAATTCCAGTTTTTACTACCCACATCCGAATATTTTCAACTTTTTAAATGTCATAATGGGTATTCAATCCAAAAATATGTGAAAATAAAAAGTGCGAATAACTCGTGTTACGAGAGCAATGTAGTTTAAATAAAATTATAGAACTGCAAGATAACAAATTACAGAATTAAGCGTTTATAACTCCCCATTAGGTTTAGTTATTATGTTATAGTATTAGGTCTATAAATAGGTATGGTAAATATGTACGTATTTACTAAAAAGTATGTTTTAGTTAGTTTATAAAAAAAGTTAATTATATTAAATAATGATTAAAGTAAAAAATATTTGATTTTTGTGTTCTCTAAAAAAAATTAATTTATGTTCTTAAATTTGACCCTCGTAGGATAAATACTACAGTGTTCGAGTGAAAGGAGCAGATCATTATCTGTTAACAACTATAAACCGTTTATCCCTTTTCGTAAAATCCGTGAATTGAAGGTCCCCGACCATTTGTGGAACCTTTAAGAAGCTCTTTTTCTTTAACATTTTATTAAAAGACAGGGGCAATAGGGCAATAAACAATAATCCAGACTCAAGACGTGGTCTGAAGGCAGGCGGCAGGTATCGACAGCATGCAAAACACAACGTGACACAACCGAAGGCCGGCAATTGCAACAAGGGTTGTAAATGCAGGTTTTTCCTACTGATAAACATTACCATTATAAAAATATACTCTAATCTCTTTATATAGAGAAAAATAATTAGGTCATTAGGTGAATTTATAATGTTAAAATTGGTATCCGTTTGAAACAACATTCTACATTCTGTTAAAATTTTAAAGCAAAAAATATAGTTTCATTCTTCACATCTTTATTTATTTCAATGTACATTTTATTCGAAATTGTTTGGTTCAAATTATTACTACCAAAAAAGCAAGACCAGCAAGACTCTTGCAGCAAGACCAAGACCAAGAACAAGACCGGCTAGTGCAAGACCAAGACCAAGACCAAGACTGCCTTTTAGCTGCAAGACCAAGACCAAGACCAAGCTTGCAAGAACAAGACCAAGACCAAGACTAGCCTGGTCTTGGTCTTGTTCTTGTTTTGCTCATCACTATTCCAGATTGTGTCATTAAGATATCCCGCCGCTTTACTTGCTTTTAAGCTTTGTTGTCATACTTCTTCAACATCTCCGTAACTAGTTATCTATATTCCCAGATATCTAAACCTTTCTTCCTGCTTTATTATTTTTCCATCAATTTCGATTTTACATCGTAGTGGGTATTTAGATGTTGCCATAAATTTGGTTTTTTTCTGCTGATATATTGTATTTCTTGGCTGTTGTATTGAAGAAGCGTCTTAATCTTTGAAGATCGTCTTGTGTCTCGGCGATTAATGCGACGTTGTCTGCATAACATAATATTTGGGATTTCTTTGTTCCCCATTCTGTAACCATGATCTTTACGTACTGCGTCTATTATTTCATCCATTATTACATTAAAGAGAAGTGGGCTTAACGAGTCACCTTGTCTGACACCGCTTTGCACTGGCATAAACTGTCTTACTTTTCCATTTATATTTGCCTGTTTTCGATTATGGAAGTAGATATTTTCGATGGTTTGTATAGTATTGATTGGTATGATTCTTCTCTATACAGTAGGTGTCAGACGTCTTCAACTTGGATGCGATCGAAAGCCTTTGTCAGGTCTATAAAACATATATATGCTGGTTTATTGTACTCGATGGCCTTTTCTGTGATTTGTCTTAGTACAAATACGGCGTCTACGCAGGATCTTCCGGATCTGAATCCTTGTTGTGCACCTGATTAAGTTGTTAGTATATTGATTTTCTTGGTGAGGACTTTTGTGGTTAGCTTAAGTGCGGTGTTCAGTTGATTTATACCTCTATAATTGTTGGGGTCTTCTCTGTCCCCTTTCTTGAACATTGGCATTGGTATTGAGTCATTATTGGAAAAAAATAAACCATCAACTATCTTAATCATGCAACCTGTCATAGTTTGTTCCAAAATATAGTTATTACGACTCATATAACAGATACTTGTATAACGGTTATAGATACTCCACCATCTCTACGGATATGCTTTCTGTAATAGTCTTTCTAATCGGAGGTGTTAACATCATGGACCATTTTCAAATTTTTCCCATTAAACTGTCACGGTGACGAATGGGAAAATTTTATGTGGTAATTTATAACTAGCGACAGAAATTATGAGATGTTTACAGATGTTTTAAATAATTTTTGATGGGAATCCACCCTTATCTCAAAAATAAAATGTTGACTTTTTTGTTAATTTATTGTTTGTTACTGATTTATTAGTGATATGGATTACAAACAGATCTATGTATTTTTATACACAATTTATTGTATGTGTCTTTTTGGTTATTTTTATTTGATTAATATATTATATTGAAAATCTTGGTTGCTTATTGTTTTCAGTATTATCCAATGAGTTTATCAGTCGATTCAGAAATTAAGGTAGTCTTTTTCTTCTAAACATCTTTTGCGTATGTAATAGAGAATTTTAGTTTCTCATTTTGTTGATCCTCTTCCTTTATTGACGATATATTACTTCATCAATGATTAGATTAAATACCATAGGACTTAGTGAATCCCCTGTTTTATTCCATTGCCTGTATCTATGGGTTCCGTAAGTTGTCACTCTATTACGACTTCCATCTTATTATTTTGATAGATGTTTTTTTCTTCTTCTTCTTCTTCTTCTTCTTTTATATAGGCAGTACTGCCTGTTTTTCTTCAACGGTGCCTTTCATTCTGCCCCTAAGTTGTCATTCCATCTTTTCCTTGGGCGTCCTATACTTCTCGTGCCTAACGGTGACTTGTCCCTGGCTATTCTTACTATCCTTGATTCAGACATCCTGCTTATGTGCTCATTCCACTCTTCTTTTTTGTCCTTTACCCAGATATTTATATTGTCTACCCCACATATGCGTCTGATTTCCTCCCTTCTTGTCCTGTAGTCATTTTCCAGCAATCCTTCTTAAGATCTTCATTTCGTTGGTTTCCAGATGTCTTCGTGTTTTGCTTGTATCTGGTCTTGTTTCGACCAAGTAAGTCATAACTGGCCTAATAACTGACTTATATATTCGGGCCTTTGTTTCCAATCTTAGGTGTTTGTTTTTCCAAATTGTGTCATTTAGGCATCCGGCCGTTCTACTGGCTTTAATTATTTGGTCTTTTACCTCTTCTTCTATATTGTTGTCGGCTGATAGATTAATTCCCAGATATTTGATAGATGTTTTCAATTGTCTTTGTAACATCTAGCAGGATCTGTTCATTAGATCAGAGATGTTATTACATTTTTAAGTTTTACTGTGACAAATATCCTCTTCAAGTCAGTTAAATATAGGAACGTTTACTTTTTCAAACGCCTTCTTCAAGTCAATCAAACATAGAAACGTGGGTCTGTTGTATTCTAATGAATGCTTTCTCTGTAATCTGTTTTATGACGAATATTGCATCTCTACAGGACAGGACCTTCCCGTATAAAAACCTTGCTCATTTGCTAAATTTATAAGTTAATTTCATATGGCCTTTTTTGAAAAATAGAATCAGATCACTTAGCCTCCATTCTTTCGGTATTTTATTGGGACTTGGTGTCTTTCTAAATGGTGATATCTGCGCTTATCAAAACTAATCCCAAGAACTGACGAAGTTCTTCCTCAGAAATGACATAAAGTTGTGAAATTTGGAACAGATTTTTCAACTGTTCATGGTCTACTCTTATTGGTGCAGAAACTTGAGCTTGAATTACAACCTTTCAATATTTTTTCATTTATGGTAAATTGATGATATATTTAGAAATATGTTAAAGGTGTTTTTTGTAAATATTTTATTTATATGATTTATTTACTATATTCCTATTCAAAATTAACCAAAGCTCGGTACATATCGACTCCTTGCAACACCTATGGCACACACAAACAAATATCACGAATTTTTAAGTTATTTTAGGCGGTTTTTAGACAAATCCCGTAAGTATAACAAATATCTCAGCTAACGAAAATAAGAATGGGAGAGAGAATACAGAAAGCATATTATTTATTACAATATTTGAAAAAATTTCAATACTTCCTGAATACAACATATTTTTTTATGTTTATTACATTTTTATTATGTTTCCAAAATGGGAATGTTGGGGTTTAAAAGGTAAGAAAGCAAAACATTGTAAACAAGTTAAGTTGTATTTTCAATCTGTTGTATAGGAGTGACTTACTACTATAAATACAGAAAAGTTATTCCATTATTAGAAATAAAGCGCTGTGTATAGTTGAGTCCATGGTTCTTTACTCGTGCGTAATTAATACATGGCGAGATAAAACATATACTTGTTATCTCACGCGTGAAACTTAAGACAAACCAGCTACCACCTGTTATTAAGTAAAGACACATGTATCTGTAGCTAGACTCAGTACATCGAAAAGAGATTGGTACAAAAAAGACGCTTGGGGACGTTGGGGAAGTATAATTTGTGACGATTCTGGATTGTTTACTTGTGGCTGTCAGTTTGTTGGAATTTGCTGTTTTTTTGCCCCATGTTTGCATTTAGAATTTAATTATATTACACAAACAGTTGTCTTCACAACTAATTTTATATTGCAGTTTGAAATTTTATCGTAAGTGTTTTTTATTTTGCCATTAATTTACATACAAAGTTAACCTCATTCACACAGTTGAGGAATGGTTTTTGTTGAAGTTTCCGCAAAAGTAAAAGAAATGACAAAAAGAAAATATTTTATTGAATTTTCTTAGATTAAATTAATTACAATTATAAACTAATTACTTATTCTGCGAAGCTATTAGAGCAGCTGAAGATAGAGACCAATGTAGAAACATTGTTAGGAATATTGGAAGAAATCACGATCCTCAGTAATGGGAAACGAAAAGAGAGAGGGTAAAAAACCATGGACTCAACTGTAATAGTCGTTATAGTGAAAATTGCGTTACGTTTTGCTCTTGGCAAACTCTAAACATTAGACCGGTTCGTATTGACTTTTTAATTGTATATGTGCCTTTTTATACGTCCTTTTCTCTTTCTATAAATGTACTCATCTTGTAATGAAATATCGGAAAAGTTCCAAACTTTACTTATTACATCTGTAAATATGTCGGCACAGAGAGCATTGGAAGCGGTAACTTTTCTATGTGTCTTTTACGGTAACTCTTTGGAGTTATTTGTTCCGTTTCAAATAGAAAACTTTTCACTTACTATAAGTGGCCATATACTACGTGATCATCCAATTTCATTGCGATGATGAAAGGCCAAACAGAATATGTCTATTATTGCGCATACGTGAAGTATTGCGAATTGATATAACAAGATGCATATTTCAGTACGAAGTTGGCAAGATATATACAGGACCGGGCTTAAAATATCCCAAGTTTTAATTATTGATGAATTATAGAGGACTTAAGTTGTGGTAGACAATATATTCACTAGACCAAGATATAACCCTTTAGATTTGATTTATGATATAAAATAAAGAGAGAAATGCTCATTATTTATAAGACCACTTGAGAAATCTGGACTGATCCAAACAATCAATAGTATCAAATGCAAATATTCCTGTAGTACTGATGGACTATCCATAAAAATGTTCTCAAATCTCTCAGAAAATGTTTTACAAGTCTTCATCTCAGTAATTAACGACTCTTTTGAGAAAAGTAATTTTCCAGAGTGCCTAATAGACCTGGATCCCGCGTACCAAAAAAAAGTTGATTAATAGCAAGCTAAAAAATTTGTTAATAGCTTAACGGTATCTAATTGGACAAACTTTAATGTACGGGACCACTGGAACAGTGGAAGTTTTAATTGTGTAACAGTTTAAAAATTTGGAACGCCAGACTACGAAAACGTTCCATATATTTTGTCGGACAGAACTTCCAATTGATTTGTTACCATTTCATTAAACTATCAAGCAAAAATCTAACCGGTGGTTATCACCAACTGGGCATTTTAATGAGTAGAACACGAAGAACATGTCAAACGACAGAAATCATGTTGGTTAGTAGTAGCAGTCTGATTTTTGCATGAGAGTTTAATGAAAGGGTAACAAATCAATTGTATGTTCTGTCCGACAAAATACACGTTTTCGTAATATGACGTTCCAAATTTTTAAACTGTTCCACAATTAAAACTTTCCCTGTTCCAGTGTTCCCGTACATTAAAGTTTGTCCGACTAGACACCGTTAAGCTATTAACAAATTTTCAGCTTGCTATTATTCAACTATTTTTTGTTCGCGGCATCCAGGCGTATAAAGACAGCCATCATTATTCCTTTTCATAAGGGTGATTAAAAATCTAATGCCTGCAATTACAGACTTGTTGCATTACTACCGGTACTCTCCAAAATTATTGAGAGACTTATATTAACCCGACTTATGTCCTTTCTAGTTGAAAACAACATTTTATCACAAAATCAGTTAAGCTTGTTAAATAATAAATGTACCACTGATGCCATGTTTTCTGTACTACATAAAGTTTATCAAGCACCGAACAATAATCTTCATACTACCACTGTTTTTTGTGACTATACCACAGCTTCTGATTGTGTAAATCACGATATTTTGATAAAAAAACTAAATTTCTACAAAATTCGAGGTATTGCTTTGAATTGGTTTCAATTTTACTTAGATAATAGGAAACAACTGGTTACAGCAAATGATACTGATTCTAGTTTCAAAAATGTAGGGTACCACAAGGTTTAGTATGGGGTGCTCTACTTGTCTTTATCTTTATTACTGACATCGCTAATGGAAAAAATTTTCTTTTTGCTGAAGATACCAGTATTACTTGGAGCAACCCAAATTTTGCAACTCTTCATGTTAATAAGAACCTGGTCTGATTCTAATTTACTCTCTTTTAATGTAGATAAAACAGTAGCATTATCCCATAAAGTAGCTCTTCAACGCTTACCTCTTAATAACAGCCAGATCAGTATCACCGTTGATTCTGAAAAATTTCTTGGTATTTTTTTAGATAGTAAGTTGAAATGGTCCCTTCATATCAATGTGTTAAGTAAGAAACTATCCTCAGCTTGCTATGCAATAAGATCTGTTTCGAAGGAAATTAATTTAGCCTCTTTCAAAATAACATATTTTTCTTTGTTCGAGTCGCATCTTCGATATGGTCTTCCTTTTTGGGGTTCTGGTACAGCTGTCCAATCCGATGTTATTTTTAAATTACAAAAAAGAGCAATAAGATACATATCTATTTGGCCTCAGAAGAATAACACATTGCAGAAGCTAGTTCAAAGATCACAGGATTTTAACACTTCCTTCTTTATATATTTTATAAACTGTTAGCTTAATTCGTAAACCTGTCTTTCAAACAAGATCTAATCATATTTACCGATCCCGTCCATAGAGTTAGTAAAGAAATATATATTATAGTCTGCAAAAAAACTATACAACCATCTCCCTCTGCAACATCTTCCACCTTCGTCCTGCTTCGTACGTCCTTATTTCTTATACGTTCGCTTAGAGAAACTCTTAACATAGCTCGTACGATGGGTCTCTTCTTCTTCTTTGAGTGCCTCTTCTATCGGAGATTGGATATCATTAGGGCGATTCTAATTTTATTTACTGCTGTTTTGAACAATTCGTTAGTGGTACAGCCAAACCACTCTCTCAAATTTCTCATCCAGGACATTCTTCTACGGCCTGGATTTCTTCGTCCTTGGATTTTTCCTTGCATTATGTTTTGTAGGAATGTGTACTTTTGTCCCCTCATCAGGTGGCCTAAGTATTCAAGTTTTCTCTTTTTTATATTCAGTAGAACATCTGGCTTGTTATTTATTCTGCGTATTACTTCTTCATTTGTAATTTTATCCACCCAACTTATTCTTAGTATACGGCGGTAGCACCACATCTCAAAGCTTTCAAGATTTTTAATATTCCTCTGTTTAAGAGTCCATGACTCAACACCGTAGAGCAAAGTACTGAATACATAGCATTTTAACATTCTAGTTCGTAGATGAATACTAATATCACGATTACAAAATAATTTTTTCATTTTTATAAAAGTAGACCTGGCAATTTCAATACGTCTTTTTATCTCGTGATTTGATGGGTCTCTGTGTTGTTCTTAATTTATGGCTGATAACTCTGTGAGTTCTATTTTCAACAAGGTGGAAGGAGCAACAAGCGAAGTAGGGCTGAGGATTAATGAAGAGAAGACGAAATATAATATGTGTATAAATAGAACGACATGAAGAGACAGGATAGGACAAAATGTGACAATCAACACCTTCAATTTCGAAAGAGTACAACGTTTTAAGTATCTGGGGGACGTAATCACAGGTGGCAACGATGTTACTGAAGAAATAAAAGACAGAATCCAATCAGCAAATCGCTGTCTATTCGCACTGGATAAGCTTATAAAATCAAAAAATCTTACAAGAAGTTCCAAGATCAAAATTTATAAATCCATCGTCAGACCTGTACTAACATATGGTTGCGAAACGTGGACCATGACAAAATCAAACGAAGAAAAGCTCAGACGTTATGAACGAAAAATACTTAGAAAAATTTTCGGACCTCACCACGACATTAACACAAACCAGTATAGGATCAGAACGAACTTAGAATTAAAAGAACTCTACAATGACACCGATATTGTCCAAGAAATTAAATCACAGCGACTAAGATGGGCAGGCCACGTGCACAGACTTCATAACGAAAGACTTGTAAGACTGGTATGGGAGGAGATTCCTACAGGCAAAAGACCACTCGGACGTCCCAGATTGCGATGGAGAGATAACATCCAAGCAGATCTCCGAAAAATGAACATCCCATTTGACCCTAGGCTGATGGAAGACCGAACAAATTGGAAGAAAGTTGCACAGTCAGCCAGGACCCACCCAGGGTTGTAGCGCTACGTGATGATGATAATGAACTCTGTGAGTATCACGGTTTCCATTACATAGGTAATAACTGGTAGAATACAACTGTTGAATATCCATTTCTTTAGATCTATTGATTTTCAACATAACACTGAGTCTTAGTATTGCTGTCCAAGTCACTCGGATTCTTCTAATTATCTCTGCCGTTGGATTATGTTTGCCTAGTTTGATCGTATGACCTATATATAATGTCTTCGACATTTTCGATCTGACTTCCATCTAACTCACATCATCATTTTGTTGTATTTTAATTCCTTTTTAAACCAATTTTCGCAGGTTCTTGTTTAAACTCCTTTAACATGTAGAATAATTACTCTGTATTGCTGTTTATGAGTACTATTTCATCGGCAAATCTTAGGTGACTTAATATTCTGCCATCGACTTTAATTCCACGTTGTTCTTAATTTAACTTCTTGAACAAGTCTTCTAATGCAAGAGTAAACGATTTTGGAGAAATAACGTCTCCCTGTCTAACTCCTCTTTCCGTTCAAAAGAAGTACATCTGTATAAAAACAACAAAGATCTAGATAAGTTAAAATCTAGCTTGGTTTTTAGATAGTTGTGTGTCAAGTTTGACTTTAGACGAAAGCTATCCACAAAATAGTTTCATAGAAATGTTCTTTATTGTTCTAGAACAACTTTTTTATTCTTAAAAAAAGACTAATTTTCAATGTAATAGCTCATAAAATAACATCAAAAATATTACTCTACATCCCACCAGATTGAAAACAATGGGAACCTTCTCTGGTTACACCTCCAAGGCTTCTAAAATTTGCAAGCCATAACGGATGCTGAAACTAAAGAAGATGGGGGAATTTTACAATTTATAATTCACGTCCCATCTTCTCAGCGCGGTAAAGTTCCAACGAGAATGGTTTCCTTCGTACTCCAATCAGACTAAACATGTAAATCAAAAATGAATAACCATTTTCAATTTCGTTGCAACACGAAACTACAACCGCCTTATATTCTAGTTCAATCAGAGAGTGCAGCAAGCACCTCTACCGGTTTCGAAACTTATTAGTATGTCATCAGGAGGCACATATGCTGCTCTCTCTGACCCAACCATGACAAACCCCGGCGTGCAGTCACGGATTGCAACGAACGAAATGGCAGGGATGCCCTAGCGGCAACTGCTAGAGCAAAAGATTAAGTTTTCAATCCAATAGCACATAAAATAATATTAAAAATACTACTCTACATCCCACCAGATTGAAAACAATGATATCCTTCTCTGGTTACACCTCCTAGGCTTCTAAAATTTGCAAGCCATAACGGATGCTGAGACTAAAGAAGATGATGGAATTTTAAAATTTATAATTCACGTCCTATCTGCTCAGCGCGGTAAGGTCCCTGCTATTTCGTTCGTTGCAATCCGTGACTGCACGCCGGGGTTTGTCCTGGTTGGGTCAGAGAGAGCAGCATATGTGCCTCCTGATGAGATACTAATAAGTTTCGAAACCGGTAGAGGTGCTTGCTGCACTCTCTGATTGGACTAGAATATGATGCGGCTGTAGTTTTGTGTTGCAACGAAATTGAAAATGGTTGATCATCAAATCAATTCATTTTTGATTTATCATTCTTCTTTGTGACTATTGGGTTTACTCCGTTGGGGTGAGTTGACGGTATTAATTAAAAATAATAAAAATAAGTGTAACGACGAACAGTAATATATTTATTTATTTTGGGTGAACAAGCGGTGTGTTTGCTTATATTTTGAAAGAGGGTTGATTGTTAGCGAGCCGAGGGTTTGTCTGCCTCGTTTGCATGCTGTGTAGAGACTGGCCCCGGACCACCACTTATTGTGTCAACTGGTTTTGCGGTTTTGAGATAATGACCAGAAAGGGCCATAAATTCTGCATCTGCCTTTTAAAGGCTGTATTTCAAGAAATTGACATAACGAGTGTGGCACTCTGGGGGCATCGCAATCTATTAGTGTTTCCTTAGAAGAAACATTAATCTTACACAATCTGTTTAGAGTTAACATTTCGTTTCTCGAAATCAACGGCATATGGTTTGTATATCACATGTGGATTTTAAGTGACCAATGCCGTTTCGTTTTGAGAAAAGTTATCACAAATTAAGAAAATAGAATTAGCAAAAATAGTAATTAAAGCGTACCGCTATAGGTTTATTATGGTTCTTATACTATTTTTGTATTAATTTGAAAACTACATTTGGAAATCAAGTCATTGTTTTTACTTAGAATCTACATCCAATTTGGATCTGAGCATGGTCTGAAACGATAAGTTTCTACAGCAGTAAAGTAAATTTCAGTAGCAAAACGCGTATCCATAAATAGAAGCCTGTTCTGCATATACGTATGTAAGTATACGCGAAGTTTGGAGTTGCACGTTGGGAGTTAGACTGGAGTTACGTTAAAGTTACAGCTAGAAAGCGCATACAGCCGAAATTGAATGGCTGCAGTTGCCAGATCGTTGTTTTCGAGATTCGTGACAGTTCAGTCAGATCGTTTTATCTCTCTCAGTTTCCGTCGTTTTGTTAGCGCAAGGATCTGCAATTTGACTGTTTATTGTTTGTTGGTTCCAATTGCTGCTACGTTTGTTGTGTGGATTGTGGATGATTAATAACTGGGTCTTTGTGATATTGATTTAGGGTTGTTTCGATTGCTGATAGTGTACTTTTATTTTTAGGTTAAGCTTAGACATACAGGGCAGAATAAAAAGCTGAGGTAACATGGAATTATGTTCTGTTGGATCTAATTCAACTGAGTTTACCACTTTATTTATTATAAATTAACATTCTTAAGGGGATCGGTACACATTTTCAGCTTCAATGATAGAATAGAAATATGCTTTATTGTCACTGAAAATTATACAAATTTTATGGAAAAAGCTTAACAGAAAGTCAGAAAAAAAAAATAATAACAATAACAATAACAATAACAAATACAAATTTCTGAAATTTGATAAATCGTCAATATAAAAAAATACAAGTTAAGAAAGTAAAGAAAATAAAGCAAAACCGATATATTGCAAAAATTAATAGAAATTGCAAAGTGAACATACAACAAAGTAAAATACAGACATAGGAACTAATAAGTTTAAGCTGCTGCATGTGACACCCAAATATAGATAAGTTTGGTTACTTGTACATTTCTGCAATTTTTTAGTTAGTCAAAAAAACAGTAAATCCTTTATAAAAGGTATATATTTAAAATCCCTAAAAAGGGCTACATCGTACATCACAATCACATAACTAGTTTTCGACTGTTTTACCAGTCATCATCAGTGCTTACGTGAAGTTTACATGCTAACCATCAAGATATAGTTTAACAAAAATATGTGGGTCAAAGCCCTATATAAGTGGTCCGTTAAGGAAACATCGGTTGAAAATGCCAACTAAAGCATGGATGTTTAAAGTATTTTAATATTATGCCCCAGGTAACATCTGAGCTGTGGTTTGACTTGATTACATGGTGAAAGTCTGGTAGTAAGTGGATCTTTTCTTTGTGGATCTTAGTTAGTCAGCTAACAGCTTCTTTCTTTCTTCTTTTTCCTAAAATTCTTCATAGCCCGATCAAAGAACAATCTGACCCCAAAAAAAAATAAAGGAAGGATGAAAATTTGGGAATAGGTAGATGAAATTGTCTATTATTATAGAAGAAAAAGTTTACAATTCTACATCCCCTCCATTTTTCAAAAATGGAGGGGAATACCCCTCTCGAAGGTGAAAAATATACATTCAAAATAAATCCGCAATTGGATGAAATGACTAATTTTAAGCAACTTTTGTTTTATAGAGTTTTTTCCCTAAGTTAATACTTTTCGAGTTATTTGCAAGTGAGTATGTTAATTTTTAACAGAAAAAACCTGTTTGGACGGTTTTTCGGATAACTCAAAAAGTAAGTATTTCAGCGAAAAAAATATTCTTAGCAAAAATATAGCTTATAAAAAATTTAAAAATAGTGTATGCTTGAGTTCTGTAGACCCAGTAGGAACAGAGTTGTAGCTAATGAAAAGCAGGCTCTTCTTCATCAAATTTCAAATCAAATATTTCAATGTGAAATAACCCAAAAACGGAGCACTTTTCGGGGAGAATTCATTTCAACTTTTTTAAAGTTTATAAAAAAACTTGTAATATTAAAAAGTAAGTAAGTTACGCTCAAAATATTGTTGGTCCCTTTTATTTTTTGGTAAAAAAATCGCAAAATGACCCCCTAAGTAGCATCACACATAAATTTTATCATTACCAATTCACAATACTTATGGATTATTTATATGATCTGTAAGTTTCGTCGGTTCAAAGTGCTTATTTTTGAAAAAGCTGTAGTTAAAATTGCTTAAACGAGTCAACAATCACGAGTTTATGCAAATTTTGAACAGCCATAGCATACCAACTTATGTATAACAAGAAAACAAAAAAGCAAAAATATTCAGAAAAGCAAAACGTATATTTTATTACCCTTTAAGATTTTTGGTATTACTAATAATTTTTAAGTTAATTCCATGAACAATTCCATTTTTTCTTCAAAATAAAAAAAAATGTTTTATTTTAAATCCAATTTTTTTCAAAACTGAGCACTTTGAACCAATGAAACTTATATAGATAATATAAACAATGCATAAGTAAAGTAACTTGTGAAGAGGTAACGATTAATTTTATTTGGGAAGCTAATTAGGGGGTGATTTTCGCGATTTTTGTACCAAAAATTAAAAGGGACCAAAAATATTTTGAGCGTAACTCAGTTATTTTTAATGTTAGAAATTAACAAAAAAAAAAAAATAAACCTTTTTTCAAACACTTTAAAAAAGTTGTAAAGAATTGTCCCCGAAAAGTGCTCTGTTTTTTGGTTATTTCACATTAAAATATTCGATTTGGAATTTGACGAAGAAGAACCTACTTTTCATTAGCTACAACTCTGTTTATACTGGGTCTGCACACCTCAGGCGCACACCATTTTTTTCAATTTTTTTTAAGCTATATTTTTACTGAGAATATTTTTTTCGCTAGAATACCTACTTACATTTTGAGTTATCTGCGAAAAACCGTCTATAAACATGTTTTTTTTTTGTTAAAAATTAGCTTATTCACTCGCAAATAACACGAAAAGTATTGACTTATAGTCTGGGCTGATTATCGGAGAATAGGCCATTTTTGGGAAAAGTTATTTACCAGCAATTTTATTGCTGGAATCAAATCTTAGGATTGTAAATATTAATAATATAGGTATGCAAAGTCCGCAGATAGTGTGCTACTTTTTTATAAACAAAATGGCGCCCGAGAATCGTGTTTTTTTTCAATTTTTGCTCTATAACTCCAAAGATTTTAACTTTACACCAAAAACACTCAAATAAAAATTCACCGCAATTAAATTCTGCATAGAGATGTGTTTTTTTCGATTTACTTCGACGAAAACTTTCCCCGAAAAAAGCAGGTTTTTTCAACAAAATCTTTAATTTTCAACTAAACTTTTAGGTAAGTAATTGTTAATTAATAATTAAATAACTTGGTAATGTAAAAGCTCTTTTTGTATAGATTATAATTCCAGAAGCCGATTAAAATTAAATAAACAATTAAGCAACAATTGAATTGTTAATTAAAAAATTACGGTCGCTATAATAACGACAATAATTATGATGCATAAGAATAATTATGATTTTTTCATAAAAAGACACTATACCTATCTAATGTACTTTACAGAATTAAAATTGGACTATTTAAGCGGCCTCAGGAATATTTTAAAATTATAAAGAATTTTTTGGCTTAAAACAAATTGAATATCTCGGGAAATATTAAACTAAATTAAATTATAAAAACGGTATTCGAAAAACAGCGGCAGGACGCTTCTTTTAAAAGAAAAAACGTTTAATTATGATGAGTGGTTCCTCAGATACAACCGGTCAAACTTGACCGGAATGTACGGCAAAGATATAAACAATAGGATCATAATTTTGAAAACATCACCTTTTTATTTTTGTCCTCTTTCTCCACACCAATTTTCATATCCTTAAAATACTCATAACATATATTATTATAATAAAAACTATCGATAATACGTGTGAAAATTGCCAAAAAATAGCAAAATCCCAATCAAAAATTAGGTTGGAGAAAATGTAACCCTCAAAGTTCAAAATCGGTATACGTTAAAAAAATGCATTTTCTCGGCTTCCCATGGAGCAATTTCCTTCATCCTTTTTTTGTTCCCAAGTAACTCGAGTAGAGCCATCGAACTAACGCGTTATTAAATGTCAGACTTGCTTTTGTTTTGTTGTAATAAATTAATTTATTTATTATAACACAAAATTTTAATTTGTTTAAATAAAAATTGTTTAAATAATTATACAGCTTTCAAATGAGAATATTTATGTTTTTAACTTTAAAAGGTACACTTGTAGTAAGTTTATCTAAAAAAAAGTCTACAACTGGAAAAAATATGTAGTTTTCTGTTCTTATAAATAAATTAATCGATTATAACAAAACAAAAGCAAGTTTGACATTTAATAATGAGTAAGTTCGATGGCTCTACTCGAGTTATTAGGGAACAAAAAAAGAATGAAGGAAATTGCTCCATGGGAAGCCGAGAAAATGCATTTTTTTAACGTATACCGATTTTGAACTTTGAGGGTTACATTTTCTCCAACCTAATTTTTGATTGGAATTTTGCTATTTTTGCCAATTTTCACACGTATTATCGATAGTTTTTATTATAATAATATATGTTATAAGCATTTTAAAGATATGAAAATTGGTGTGGAGAAAGAGAACGAAAATAAAAAGGTGATGGTTTGAAAATTATGATACTATTGTTTATATCTTTGCCGTAAATTCCGGTCAACTTTCACCGATTGTATCTCAGGAACCACTCTTCGTAATTAAACGTTTTTTCTTTTACAAGAAGCGTCCTGCCGCTGTTTTTCGAATACCGTTTTCACAATTTAATTTAGTTTAACATTTCCCGAGATATTCTATTTGTTTATAAGCCAAAAAATTGTTTATAATTTTAAAATATTCCTGAGGCCGCTTAAATAGTCCCATTTCAATTCTGTAAAGTACATTAAATAGCTATAGTGTCTTTTTATGAAAAAATCATAATTATTCTTATGCATCATAATTATTGTCGTTATTATAGCGACCGTAAATTTTTAATTAACAATTCAAATGTTGCTAAATTGTTTATTCAATTTTAATCGGCTTCTGGAATTATAATCTATACAAAAAGGGCTTTTACATTACCAAGTTATTTAATTATTGATTAACAATTACTTACCTAAAAGTTTAGTTGAAAATTAAAGATTTTGTTGGAAAAACCTGCTTTTTCCGGGGAAAGTTTTCGTCGAAGTAAATCGAAAAAAACACTTCTCTATGCAGAATTTAATTGCGGTGAATTTTTATTTGAGTGTTTTTGGTGTAAAGTTAAAATATTTGGAGTTATAGAGCAAAAATTGAAAAAAACACGATTTTCGGGCGCCATTTTGTTTATAAAAAAAGTAGCACACTATCTGCGGACTTTGCATACCTATATTATTAATACATACAATAATAAGATTCGATTCCAACAATAAAATTGCTGGTAAATAACTTTTCCTTGTATTTTGCTAATTAGCCCAGAGTATTAGTGAAAAAACTTTATAGAACAAAAGTTGCTTAGAATTAGTCATAATATCCAATTCCGGGTCTATTTCGAACGTATATTTTTTTAACTCCCGAGAAAATATTTTTCACCCCGATTTCCCAATTTTTGTAAAATGGAGGGGATGTAGAATTCTAAACTATTTCTTATATATACCTCGTCCAATTTACTTACCGTTGCACGTCATCCGCGCCATGCCCTGTGACACGATACCAACACGAAATATCTAGGCGGTAGGTGTGTTCCCCTTTAGAATAATTTTGATTCTAAAAAAGAACACACCCACCGCCTAAATATTTCGTGTTGGTATCGTGTCACAGGCTATGGCGCGGATGACGTGCAACGGTAAGTAAATTGGACGAGGTATAATAATAGACAATTCCAACTACCTCTTCCCAAATTTTCATCCTTCCTTTATTTTTTTGTAGGTTTTCGTAAAATTTTGTGTTCCCTGATCGGGCTATCAATACAAGTAGGACTACCCCTCACTCTTAAAAAAAATTTGTACGCCACTGAAAGACCAAATTATAATGGTCATCGCCATTTCTTTGAATTTAGTGTCTACGATTTTGAAACCATACTATATAATAATTTACTATTATAAACAAAATATTATGATGTTGTTAAACAAAAATAACAAAAACGATAACTTCCACGATACAATTCACATTTACGGTTACGTGGTTTGAAATTCGTAATTCAATAATTATTCATATACAGATACACATAAAACTAAAATGATGTGACGCACAGGAAACCATCAATACCATTCATATTTTTCGATACGTCACCAGAATGCTAAATGCATCTATTGTAGTAAATTATAATTAAACTAAAATTTAAAAAGTGATGATTTATGGATCGTATTTGCAAGCGGACATCTGCTAAAATTTATTTGGAACTGTCATCCACTTTTTATGTGTCTAGTCGGCTATGGATTTTCCGTGTCAGAATATTCCTGGGTGACATTATAAAAAAGATGTACATGTTTCGGTATCAATCACTATTTAGAGTGGTGTGATAAGTCAGAAAACCTTTTAACCCGTTCAAAAATGTATAATGTAAGGTTGTTCATCACGTTTGGTCACATGAAATTGTCGTAAAAATTTTACAGCGTTTTTGCAGGTTAAAGCAAAGGCAAGTTGAAATAAAAATAAGTTTCGTTTACGTTTGGTACGAAAAGAGAACAAATTTGGATTTTAGCATATTAGGATATAGGACAGTTCAAAAAAGAACTTATTATGAAGTAAAGCTTAAATTGAAATCATTGTCAAAACGTACTAAATTATTATGTAACTAAGAAGCAAAATCGGTAGAGGCGTAAGACAAGGAGATGCAATATCCTTAAAATTCTTCACTTTAGTTCTGGAAGAGGTCTTTAAAGAACTGGAATGGGAAGACATGGGTATCAACATAAACGGAAAGAAACTCAATCACCTCAGATATTGCCATGATGTTGTTCTTATTACAACCAACCAAGAAGAACTAGCCACAATGCTGACTCAACTAGCACAAGCATCAGAGAAGATAGGATTACAAATGAAAATGAACATGAGTAAAACAAAAATCAAGACAAGTAATACAAATGACAGAATAAATATAAATATAAATAATGTCAATATTGAGGTTGTTGACGAATATGTACATATACCTGGGTCAAATAATCAAAGCTAATAAAGAGAACCAAACACTTGAAGTACAAAGAAGAATCAGATTGGTTAGGGCAGCGTTTGGAAAGTTAAGATGGATACTAAAAAACACAACAGTACCTACCTAAAAACCCGTATATTTGATTAGTGCATCCTTCCTGTTCTGACGTATGACTCAGAAACATGGACATTAACAAAGGCCATCATAACCAAAATAGACATAACTCAGAGAAAAATGGAAAGATCCATGTTGGGAATAAAACTGCAATACAGAAAATCAAACAAATGGATAAATAAGAGAGAAAACAAACGTAGAAAATGTAACTGAATCAAACGTTGAACGTTGACCTGATGATTCTCTGCATATTGTAGAGAGCGAAACCGGCCGTCAGAAATTAAACAATAAATGATTGTGAGTACATCTGTTTTTTACTTCAAACTTCATTCAAAATAAACTCGCATATGCAACCCATTCAACATATAAATATTTTATGTCATTGGTATATTCGGACATTGTATCGTGAAATTTTATTCTATATTTATTTATTATTTTCTTAAAATATTTTAAATATTAATATTTATATAAATATAAATATAAATATAAATATAAATATAAATATAAATATAAATATAAATATAAATATAAATATAAATATAAATATAAATATAAATATAAATATAAATATAAATATAAATATAAATATAAATAGGTATAAATATAAATATAAATATAAATATAAATATAAATATAAATATAAATATAAATATAAATATAAATATTCTCACTATCAGATTTATTTTTAAAATTTTAAAATCTTGTTTGACGTCAAAATTAATGACGAACTGTACAAAAACAAACAGTAATAAAATGTTCGTATTGCTTTCCTGAATATTTTTAGATTTTTTGTTTTCTTGTTAGACAAAAATTGGTTATGCTATGGCTGTTCAAAATTTGCCTAAACTCGTGATTAGTTACTCGTTCAAGCAATTTTAACTACAGCTTTTTCAAAAGTAAGCACTTTGAACCGATGAAACTTACAGATCATACAAATAACACATAATCAAAGTAACTTGTCAAGTGGTAATGATAAAATTTATTTGTGATTCTAATTAGGAGGTGATTTTCGCGATTTTTTTACCAAAAAATAAAAGGGACCAAAAATATTTTGAGCGTAACTCACTTACTTTTAATGTAAGAAGTTTTTTTTAAACAAAAATAAACCTTTCTTTAAACACTTTAAAAAAGTTAAAATGAATTTTCCCCGAAAAGTACTCCGTTTTTGGATTATTTCACATTGAAATATTCGATTTATTTATTATTAAGTATTGAAATTTTCGACTTAGCGAAAAAACTCAATAGAACAAATGTTGGTTAAGTCATTTTATCCAATTCCGGTCTTATTTTGAATGTATATTTTTCACCTTCGAGAGAGGGGATTCCCCTCCATTTTGGTAAAATAGAGGGGATGTAAATTGTAAACTTTTTCTTATATAATAATAGACTATTTCAACTATCTATTCCCAAATTTTCATACTTCCTTTATTTTTTTTTGGGTCAGATTGTTCTTTGATCGGGCTAAGGCTCAAATCGTTAGATTTTTGAAATATAAAGCGTTTTGCATGTACTTAACTTACCTTATCTCAATCTAACGATTTCGAGTTTTTCTAAGGATAGCTTTTTTTCGGACCCCCCTTAACGAACTCCCCTGTATAAAGAGCGAATATAATGGTAGAGGTACATTTACAGAGTCAAAGTTTCTCCCCATAGGATAATCTGACGCGCTCGAGTAACTGCAAAAATCCCCGCTTGGGCTCCCCTACCATAAGTTGAATAATGTAAAGTTAAGATAGAACATTTTTTACTGTCTAGAATCTAGAAGTCTAGACAAAATATATTATAAAGCAGTTTCTATTTTAAGTTAAAACACCATTTTTTGTAAATATTTATGGAATCATTTTCAATATTTTCTTTACGTTTCCTAATGACGTATCAAATGAATAATTTCTGTGTATAATTAATTATTCCAGTTTTTATTTTAAATACACTTTCCAGACGGTGTAAATTTCTTCTCCCATTAAATTATTTATGTATAGTAACACACTAACCTTACATTTATTTAATTATGGGCTTTAAATCCTAGAAATTACCCTAAAACTGGGCAAAATGTGCTTTTCCCCCGGATTACACCATTCTCAGACTCCTGAAATTTAATCAACGGTCTTTTGTCTTCATGAACGTGAAAGATTCAGTGAGAGAGCGATAGCCATCTAAACTCAGATGAACCTTAAACTCGGATTTTGGACGACGAAACATGTATATTTAATTTGAATTAAAGATTTATAGGTTTCTCCTCGATTTTCTCCCCTTTTTGTCTTCTCCGATCCAAATCTCATCATTTATTCAATGAGGATTTGATGTTGACGTTATACACACCAACAGTCGTCTGCTAGCCACTTTTATTGTCCAACGAGAGAACTCGAGAAACAACAGCCCTATAGATTTTATAAAAATGAACCAGTGCTCAATAAAAACTGAGATAATCACGATATTATACCTAGTCACAAAATAAAAAAAGCTGAAATGTGATAGTCGTATAATTTAGAAATATTCCAATTAGTCCAGAAAGCCACTGCGCAGCCGCTAGGAAAATTATTCTAATTCGGATTTTTTGTACAATCTTACTCAAAAAGGACCCCTTTTAATAAATTTGCATGTTGCCAGCACCAAAAGTTGGTCAAAAATTTTTTAAACGTTTTTTTTTGTTTTTTTCTAAAATTATTTATTTTTGCATGGAACAAAGTTTTTTTAGGTTTCTTGGATAATTCCAAACAGAAAAGGTCTTTAGTGACTTTTCTCTAAAGTTGATAGTTTTTGACATATAAGCGATTAAAAATTGAAAAATTGCGAAATCAGCCATTTTTAACCCTCAAAAACTATGTGAAAAACTGAAAATTTGAATCTTGCCAAGGTAGGTAGATATTCTTTAAATATCGATTGATGAAATCCCGAAGAGTTTTTTGCAAAACAATATTCAAAACTCCTTTGTTTTTTAATTGCTAATCAAGCCTGCGCGACACTATTTTCCACCGTTGCATGTGTATACAATGGTGTAAATGCAAGGAATAAATTCGTTATTTCGTAAACCATCGACTTTATTCCCAAAAATCCTAGGAAAAATCCCAAAACAAGTCGATTTTTATTTTTAAGTTATGATATTGTGGCATCTATGGTATACTAGTTACGTCATCCATCTGGACGTGATGACGTAATCGATGTTTTTTTTAAATGAGAATAGGGGTCATGTGCTAGCTCATTTGAAAGGTTTTTCAATTCGCTATTCAGTAATATAAACATTTACATAATTATTTATACAGAATGTCCAAAAAAATTTTATTAAATTAAATTATTTGACAAAAAAAGAAGAATGTATAAATAATTATGTAAATGTTTATATTATTGAATAGAGAATTGAAGAACCTTTCAAATGAGCTAGCACACGACCCCTATTCTCATTTAAAAAAATCATCGATTACGTCATCACGCCCAGATAGATGACGTCACTAGTATACCATATATGTCACAATATCATAACTAAAAAATAAAAATCGACCTGTTTCGGGATTTTTCCCTAAAGTCGACGGTTTACGAAATAACGAATTTATTCCTTGCATTGACACCATACTGTATACACATGCAACGGTGGAAAATAGTGTCGCGCAGGCTTGATTAGCAATTAAAAAACAAAGGAATTTGTACTGCAAAAAACTCTTCGGGATTTCATCAATCGATGTTTAAAGAATATCTACCTACCTTGGCAACATTCAAATTTTCAGTTTTTCATATAGTTTTTGTTTTTGAGGGTTAAAAATGACTGATTTCGCAATTTTTCAATTTTTAATCGCTTATATGTCAAAAACTATCAACTTTGGAGAAAAGTCACTAAAGACCTTTTCTGTTTGGAATGATCCATAAAACCTAAAAAAACTATGTTCTATGCAAAAAAATAATTTTAGTCAAAAACAAAAAAAAAACGTTTAAAAAATTTTTGACTAACTTTTGGTCTTGGCAACATGCAAATTTGTTAAAAGAGGTCCTTTTTGAGTAAGATTGTGCAAAAAATCTGAATTAGAGTAATTTTCCTAGCGGATGCGCAGTGGCTTTCTGGACTAAATATGTATAGCAGATAGACAAAGAATAACTAAAACAATAGAAATATATTTCATATTATTATTATCCAGATGTCAGCAACTGCTACTCAAAGGATAGATAGAGGGTAAGAGAGGTCTAGGGCATAAAAAGATGTCATGGCTGCGTAATATGCGATAATGGACAGGGCTCCATAGTTATGAAATACTTAGCAATGCTGCTAAAAACCGAATAATTTAATCCTGACTATCTAACATCTCACATAAAAAGACAATGTATGGTGGAGGCCTACGCAGAAATGCACGGCACCTTACGAAGAAAAATAATTATCCAGATTTAGTCTCTTATGCTGGCCACTCACTTACGGATATCGAAGAGGCCGGGCGACTGACAGGCGGTTAATTGAAGCCAAAATCACCACATACACGCAGTTTTCGTAAAGGCGTTGGCACGCTCGATCACAAAACTGCATGTGTGTGGCGTCTCAACAGCAGTTCATTAACTTAACTACTCAAATAACGGCCTTCAGTCCTGGCCTGCATGCCATGGCCTCTTCGATATCCGTAAGTGAGTGGCCAGCATTACTCTCTCGAAGGGGCAAATTCACTCATCCCAAATACCTATGGTATCAAAATGACTGACTTTTATGGGGCTCTTTCCGTGTTATCGAGGTGACTTGGTATGCTAAAGTAGGTATATCTGATTCGAGACATTATTGGTTAGATTTTCATCTTTTCAATTCCAATGATTTTAATACTGATAAGAAAGAAAAATTTTCAAGAAAATTTTTTGAATATATCAAAGTAATGCATCCGCAGCTTTGTCTTGTTTCTGCAGGGCAAAAGGTATTATGGGCTGGTTGGATGAGCTATTTCGTTAAAATAATAAAGCATAAGCGTGGCCTACTGAATGCACCATCAATACCTAATATAATATTCGGATTTTTATGTGATTTGTTTATTTTTGTACCATAAATCGATCTCTACGAGTTACTTATAAATAATAATATGCAATCTTCGCTGAACACTAAAATTAACAACCAAGATAATAACAAAACAAACTGAATGAAATTATAACACTAGCAGAAGTACAACAAGGTTTTAGGTTGGGAAGATCATGCACCGACGGTATATATAATGAGGTATTTGCAAGAGAAATCATTAAAATACAACAAACTGGCATATGTATTTATGTTTCATGGACCTTACGAAGGAATTTGGCAGGGTCAAATTAAAGGACGGTAGGTACCTATCCATTTATTATACGCAAAAGAGATACCTCTAGGAATAATAAAAACCATGGAAAATATCTACTAGACTAGAACAACACAATAAAAGTAAAAGTAGATGAAGAACTAACTGACCAAATTAAAGTTGGCAACAGAATAAGACACGGGGATTCCCTGAGTTCTCTATTGTTTAACCTGATCATGGATGTAGTAATAAAAAAGAGTAAGAACTAAAAAAGGATATTAAATGGGAGAAAAACAACTTAAAATAATCTGCTAAACAGACGATGAAATGCTAATCTCTCAAACTGAGGATGATTTACAACGTATGCTGCACCAATTAATATACACGCCAGAAAATTTAACTATTTATATGGGAAATAAGCCACAATTAAAATGAAAATTTTTTTTTTTTTTTTAATTGTGGCCTATTTCCCATATAAATAATTAATCATAAAAATGCCACAAGGAAATAGCTTCAGAACAACATTAAGAAAATTTAACATGTTAATCTCCACACAAAAGACAAAAGCTTGGTTATAACAGTAAAGCTGTTAGAGCGAGTAGTGATTTTTGAAGCAGTACTGTCCATCAATAAATCAAAAGCAAAAAATATGATCATAGATAGAAGAAATAACAAAATTTCTGAATTTTCTGAAAAATCCTCAAATTGAAAGAGCATCAATGACCAGAAAGCAATGAAAACTCTCACCAAAATATGGAAAAGTCACATCACCATACATACAAAGATAAGGTTTGTAATGGTAGGGGAGCAAAGTATGCTAAATGTGCAGTCACTCGAGCGCTTTGGAGACCTATTGGGTTGTGAAAAGTAGGTCCTAAAACAAAAAAAAGTTAAGTAACATTTTCCATTTTAGTGGGCGCTTGCCATTTTTTAATTTAATTTTCCATTTCCAACAATCGTTTTTTCCGATTATAACGCCATCTATGCATAATTCGAAAAATTGTTTCAAATAAAAATTACCTATTTTTTCGTAAGGAATCCAAATCTGCAATAAAAAATGGGGGCTCCTATTTAAGATTTTAAAGTATCCCCCCACCCCACCTCCGTGGGGGGTCGGGTTTAATGCCATTCGATAGATTTTTAAAAAATATTGAGCACATATTTTTTAGTTTTTCGATCTGTCATTAATTTCGCTAAATATTCGCTTTTTTATAGTGAAACTTTGGGACTCGACCATTTACTTACGCCCGGCTCAAATCGTCAGATTTTTGAAATATACACTCTTTTGCATGTACTTAACTTACCTTATCTTAATCTGACAATTTCGAGTTTTTTTAAGGATAGATTTTTTTTTCGGGCCCCCCTTAACGAACTCCCCTGTGTTAAGAGCCAATATATGGTAGAAGTACATCTGCAGGGTACCAGGTTTCTCCCTATATGATAATCTGACGCCCTCGAGTAACTGCAAAAATCCCCGCTTGGGCTCCCCTACCATAAAAAACAACGATCTTCTCCATTTTTTATATGGGTGTGGATTTTGGTCCTTGATAGACTTCTTCTTCTTCTTCTTCAAATGCAAATCCACTAATGGATGTTGGCGATCACATTTTCCATTAACTCTCTGTTTCTTGCAATGTGGATCAGTGATTGTATGTCGGTAATAGCTGTCCATTGCCTTATGTTTCGGAGCCAGGACATTTTCTTGCGTCCTATTCCTCTCTTGCCTTCAATTTTACCCTGGATTATAAGTTGAAGGAACTGGTATTTTTCGTTTCGCATGATGTGACCCAAATACGCCGTTTTTCTTTTCTTGATGTTTTCGAAAAGCTGACGTTCTTGGTTGATTCTTTTAAGGACATCCACATTTGTGACTTTCGCCGTCCATGGTATCTTTAGGATACGGCGATAAAGCCACATTTCGAAGGCTTCTAATCTGTTTATATCCCTCGTTTTGAGTGTCCAGCCCTCTATGCCATATAGCAGCACCGACCACACGTAGCATTTAGTAAACCTTAGTCTCAGTGTAAGGTCGAACTCTGAGCAGCTCAGTACCTTCCTGAATTTTACGAAAGCTTGTCGAGCTTGCTCAATGCGACATTTTACTTCACTGTCCGATGCCCAGTCTTCAAAAAGCCACGTTCCTAGGTATTTGAATTTGCTTACTCTCTCAATGGACTTAGTATTCAGTGTTATGGTGGAGTTTTCAAATGCATCCAAGTTTCTGGAGATGATCATGAATTTGGTCTTTTTGGTATTAATCTCTAATCCCATTCGCTTACTGTATTCTCCGATTATAGTGACAAGTTGTTGAAGATCTGCTATGTTGTCGCAAATTAAGACAGCATCATCAGCATATCGTATGTTGTTGATTAATACTCCATTCACTTTGATTCCCATCTCTGCATCTTCCAAAGACTCTTGAAATATGGCTTCCGAATAAATGTTAAATAAAAGAGGGGAAAGCACACATCCCTGCCGAACACCCCTTCTTATATGTATGGATTTGGATATAGAATTGTCTATTTTTAATTGTGCTGCCTGATACCAGTACAAGCTTTCAATGCATCTTATGTCTTTTTGGTCTATATCAAGCTTCTTGAGGATCTGCATTAACTTGTGATGTTGGACACGATCAAACGCTTTCTCGTAGTCTAGAAAGCACAGGAATACGTCCTTCCTCTAATCGTAACAATTTTGGACCAACACCTGTGTTGCTACTATTGCTTCTCTTGTTCCCAAACCTTGCCTAAACCCAAACTGAGAATCACTGATGTCCCATTCACATTTTTTGTATAATCTTTGATGTAGTATTTTTAAGAATATTTTTAAAGTGTGACTCATCAGGCTAATGAGTCTGTGATCCTCACATCTTTTTGCATTGACTTTTTTGGGTAGGGGAATAAATGTAGAGAGCAACCACTGCTGAGGATAGCAACCAGTTTCATAAATAAAATTAAATATTTTATGTAGTGCTGAAATTCCCTTTTCATCTAGTAGTTTGAGTATTTCTGAAGGGATTTCATCAGGTCCAGGTGCCTTATTGTTTTTTGAATATAATATTGCCTTTTCTATTTCCTCTTTAGTAATTGAAGGGCCAGTCAGCTGGTCGTCTGTATAAACTTCACTCATGGGTCTTTCGTGATGAAAGAGCTCCTGAATATAATTTTCCCATATATGAATTTTCTCTTTTCTACCTAGCACTACCTGGTTATCCTGATTAACTATAAAAGTTGGTCTTCGTTTTCTGTATATTCCAGCAGTCTCCTTAAGCTTTTTATGTAAATTCCGATCGTCGTGCTGTCGTTGTAAATGTTCTAGATCGATACATTGTTGCTTAAGCAATTCATTTTTTGCTATTCTTATCTTTGCTTTTATTTGCCTGTTAATGTTTTTATACATATTGCTGCCATCTGGGTCATTCTTGTGTGGTCGTCGTTCATCCATTAGTAATAGTATTTCTTCTGTCATCCATTTTTGCTTCTTGTTCTTTGGTTGTACCCCAAGTTGCTTTGATAGACTGGAAGTTGACAAACTCACTATAGACGCGTTCAAAATGGTTTAATGGCGAAGAATGTTGTGAGTATCCTGGCCGCAAGAAGAACCAAAGGGTCTATCTTTAGAAAGCTGAACGTTACGAAAGGCTCCGAATCATTGTTGCCGAGAAAATTATTTGGTCACTTTGATCATGCGGTACGTAGAGCAGTGGCGGCTCGTACCACTTTAAGAAGGAAGTGCCACAACTCGGGCAGCCGCCAAAATTTTTAGTGACGGATTCACGATATTGTCAAAAAAAGGTATACTGACAACAAAAACTAAAAAAAATATGCGCGGATACTTTTATCTTATGTACATATCTTAAGTTTATTGATCTGAGGTGCCAAGCAATTGTCCAACATTGATCAAAACAGTTCCGTAAATTAATTAATAATAAAAACCTCTTAACCTACCACCAGCATTTACTGCTGATAGTGCTTGAAAATTGTTATTACGAGTTAGTCTCTATTTACCAATTTATAAAAATAATACTATTTCATTATTCACACACATGCACAAATTTTTGTAATGTCACTTTTAAAGTTTACGATATATGAAGTTCATTCTTCTATTTTTTGGTTGCAAAGTTTTCAATGACTTTATAATTAAAATTATCAATACAATTTACAAAATGCTTTTCTGCAGATAGCATACCTAAAGCACTAGGTTTCGATGTAAACATCGAAAAACAGCGTTCTGCTTCAGATGTTGATATAGGAATGGTAACTAAAATACTTAAAAGTTTAATAGTTTCTTCAAATGTGCTTTTTGAACCTTCCCTCTACAATAAAACCGATAGCGAAACAGCCCCAGAGGTAGTACTTAATTCGTCTCGCTAATACAGTACCTACTTCTAATTCAGTTTTAAACCGAGTTTTGCTTAAAAATTAAAATTGTCTCCATGGTTCATTAAGAAATGATTCGGAGAACTGATGCTTATAAGCAGAAAACTTCTCCGACATAAATAAATTAGAAGCAACTAAATGTCCGGAGAAGGTAGACCTTTGAAAGATCTGGTACTTTGAATAATATGAACCTTTAAGTCGTTGTCTAATTCGGCGCTAAAATTGACCAGCTCCTTATAATATGCCTCTATTTTCTGAATTTATTGTGGAAAGCTCCACAACACCTTATAACATTTGTAGTTTTTTTTTCTAGCGAAAAACCACCAAAAAAATTTTTAAAATACTAATCTTTATTGTCAATTAATAAATTAAACTTAAGAAATAATCAAAATATTATCAAAATACCCACGATCATGATGCACCAAAAGTTTAATTATAAATACAAAAACTTTTTAACAGAAAATATACATAATAAAAGCGACAAACCAGCACGTAAAGAAACTCAAAATAAATAGACCTGGCTTCATACCCTCGTGCCTGGCACAGAGATTCTAATGTTAAGGTATACTAATAGTCCAATATAGCTCTTTCTCTGTCACTTACATATAATGCTCGTAAAATCTTTCTCTCTTTACTCGTGCCAGTACTGACTTCGGCGCGAAGGAGATTCTCCTGTCGAATACTCTCCGCTGTCGGCAGGGATGGTATTGCGCCCATAGTTGCCATATTTTATATAATTTATGAAGATCAAAAGAAATACACACAAAAAAATTAATAGGAATTAAAAAGTTTTGAAGATAAAAAATATGTTTATGGATAGTTAGCAAGGTAGTGCCATGGCTCTATGGCACTACCTCACGGGCCGCCACTGACGTAGAGACGGTCTGGAGAAGCGCTGGCTTTAAATGGAACGGTGCAAGGAGAAAGAGCCCGGGGAAGAACACCAACAAGATAAATGTGGACCACATTACAAAAATAGTTGGAGCCCCAGATATAATAATTATTGTTAACCTGTTTTAAAAATTTTTAGAATTATTTTTTTTTCTATCAGCCCCTAGGGCGGTCCACAAAATTGGTCATTTTTAATTTTTTTAATATGTTATAGCCTTATTCTTTAACAATGTCGCTGTAGTAATATTGTTGATAAACAGGTAAATTTTCATTGTATACCGGGTGGACCAATCAAACTGTGTTTTTTCTCAAAGTTCACCACACCCTGTGGAATATTCTAGCATTTATAAAATACTGAAATTAAAACTCAACTATAGCCTTAGGTTTTCTTAACATTCTGTTTTTTTTTATTCATTTGCTTATGCTGGATAATAAAAAAGTTAGGTACTTTAACAACTAGCCATGTTCTTCATCAGTACAGGGTGTTTCTAAATAAGTGCGACAAACTTTAACGAATAATTCTGCATGAAATATAATGACCGTTTCCTTTATAAACATACGTCTGCAAATGCTTCGTTTCCGAGATACGGGATGTTGCATTTTTTCTTACAAACTGACGATTTATTTATTGCTCTAAAGCCGGTTGAGATATGCAAATGAAATTTGGTAGGTTTTAAGAGGTAGTTATTGCGCATTTTTTAACATACAATTAAAAATTTTATATTCAGCATTGGCTATTTTTTGACATACAATTACGAGTTTTATATCCACCATTGGCGTGAATGAATACAAGTAATATTACCTTTTATAGCGAGAACTTTTTCTCAGTTTTTACAAAGAATCAAAGTCATATATAATGTGCTGCACTTTTGTTAATTTTAATTATAGTAAAAGACTAAGTTTTTCAACCTAATAAAACTATTTGTAAATTAAATATTTTTAAAAGATTTTTAATTGAAAAACTTATTGGCCCATTTTCCTGGTGACACCTCCAAGGCTTCTACAATATGCAAGCCAAATTGATGCTGCAGTGAAGACAAAAGGGAAGGAATTCTACACTATGCAATTCACAACCCCCGTCTGCAGCGTGGTAAAGTTCCAACGGAAAATGGGCCTAGTTACTCTATAGGAGTAATACTAATATAAAAATAAAAATGTATGTATACCATTTTTATTTTTAATTATAGTAATTCATCAACGACATTTTCAACTATTGAAAAGATGAAAAAAATTTCTTTTCTTAAAAACAGAGTTAAGGAGTATATTTACCGATTCTATCGAAAATTATCTACAATAATACCAATAATTCCCAAGCCACACTTCTCATGTCACTGTACCGTAACTAATTGTATTATATAGGTCTTCCTTTACAATTCTTTCATGTTTTGGGTAGGCATTATCACCATAAACCATTGAAAAAACAGTTTTGACTTGATTTCTCGCTTCGATCATTCACTATTACCTTTTTATCCAAAAATCCCATTGTAATCCCGATAAGAAAATGTTTCGCATTTTAGTCCGGACTCTTTGTTTGCTAGCAGCAGCTGGCGAGTCCCTTTTGAGAGAAGGGCCTTCAAGGACCACTAACGCTTTGCGTTTTATGGTGCATTTTGTATACGTGGGAAGTAACGAATCATAAAAATCCACCATTCTTGTGCTAATCAAGACCATGGCCGGTTTTGTGGAGAGAGTATTTGAAATTTAAGTAAAGTGAAAGTGCGTTTTCATAAGCGGGGGATGTGCGTTTTAAAGGGTCATCAAAAGATTTCGAACAATGTCAAACGCAAAACAGAATATAAAATATACTGTTATGCTCTGTATTTTCTCTGCTCTGAGATTGATCAGTATCTTATTAATTCAATTAATTAATTAATTATTTTAATTGCTACTCAGCTAAACAAAACCAAAATTTAATAAAACTTTTCAATAATATTTATTCTCAGGGCTAACTGATTTTAATGTATCAGCTTTAGTTTGTGGCTTCTAGTATTTCTCGTTGCTTACTTCAAAGATTCAAAATTCTGGTAAAACTTTATTCTCTTGTCAAAATTTCTTATCTAATAAATTAATCTTTAATTCTACTATCTGTTTTTTCTTTTAACAAATTTTCATTTAAATGATTTGGTATACTGTTCTTATATATAAAAAAAACAATATTTAATTTATCTTTTAAATAGATTATTTATGTCTTCTATGAATTTATGAATGAATAAATTATGCTGTAAAAACTGTTAAATTGCCAAAAAACAAATATGGTATGTAATATACAACAACTGTCTCCTTTTCACAAATAAACTGACTAACATTTTTTATCTTCTTTACTTCTTCTCAGGGATTGTGTTGTCCTCGGTTCTCCCACACGTGCTCCTCGGATACTGCTACGGTCTTTCTCTTCCAAACTGTTTCAAAAACAAGAAACAGCACTCGATACAAACAATATCAGTCTTTATAATTCCAAGATTTTTTCTCTCAGCTCGATATCTTGTGCAAAATTGATACAAACCGACTACTCGTTTCAGACAGAAAACTGGAATCTCTTCGGACACGAAGAGATTGTGATTCTCTACTCGATCACGATTTCGTCTTAACAGGAATCTGCTTACAGGGCCACCAAGTTCACCACTTTACACAAAATTACTATTTTTCGAACTGGACTGCTCCCTTCCGATCTTAATTACACAGTAAATATTTTTCCTTCATCAATCTGAGACTCAAACACACTGTTCTCCCCCATCCATCTCTTCGCCAATCACAAGCATTCTCTCTACAAATTACATCCCTACTTTCATTTCTTAAGAACAAATAATGTTGTATACAAATTTTCTGTCTTGTCAAATTTCCAGGAGATATTAAAATTAATGTTTTTCTTACATTTTAGAAAAAACCTATATTCTAAAACTAAACAAAAATTATTTATTTGTCTTTTCTTTCTAGTAAACCCTTTAGAAACACTCTATTGTCTACTCCAACCGCGAGTACATTCATTTTCTAATCCCACCGTATTTTCGTTCATTGTTTAATTTGTATAAGTCCGTTCGTAGAATCTTTACCACTAAACATTTCTTCTTTCCACGAAACACTGCTTACGGCTAAATTATATGATTTACAAATTTTGGCTATATACAGAGGGATGAAAATTTACGATCTCGTGGTCTTTGACATAAAATTAATTCTCTAAATTCTCCCCATAAAAATTATTTAACAATATTTAAACAGCGCGTGATAGAAAACGGACCAATCACAAAATTTTGTAAATTTTCTTTTAGTTTGTTTGAAGCTAAGTAAATTAAATTAATTTTCACGTACACTAAGAAGCTAGACTAATCCTGGAAAGAGAATAAACAAATTCGCAAAACCATAAAATTCTCAGAACTCATTATTTACGAATCAATGAATCTTCGCGAGGACCCGGTAGAAGGAGAATGTCATGGCTGCGGAATTTGAGAACATGGTTTAAGAAAACCTCAACAGAACTGTTTCGAGCCGCAGCGAGCAAAGATATGATTTCCAACATCCGAAACAGATAGGAACCAGAAGAAGAAGAAGAACCTTCGCGAAATTGATGATTTTGAGGAATGTGTGAACTATTGTAGTGTTCTTAAAAAGTTTCTGAGATATCTCAGTGTTACACTGGCGTCCCCACAGTGAAGTGTACTTCTTAAGAGTTTGATAGCTTGCAATCTAGCAACGCAACGGAGCCATTACTTACTTCTGCTCACAAAAGACGCAGACTTACATTTGCCCGTGAACACGTCACTTGGATAACAGATGATTGGAAGAAAGTATTGTTTACGGATGAGTGTAGAATATCAACAAGACCGCTAAACGCCGTAAAAATGAGTGGCGCATACAATATTCCAGCTACAAAAGATCTGATATGAATATTACGTGGCGCGAAAATGTATTTTCATTTTGATGGAAAATAAAATTGTAGTTTTATTAAGATTTTTCCATATTTGCTAAATTTGAAGTAAAACGCGCCACAAAAGAGTAACTTTGATACAGTTTCAATTTTGAAGCTCTTTTGTGGCGCGCTTTACTTCAAATTGTGGCGCCACTTATTTTTACGGCGTTTAGCGGTTTTTATTCTTTTATCAGGAGTTTTTCAAAGTTATTTATAAATTAAATATTGAAGTTGAATGTAATGTTTCTCGATTACACGTTAAGCTTTATAAATGGTCGCCTTTGTCGCATTATCTCCCAAATTACCTAATGTCAATCGAATGTACACTAGATTTTTTTCTATTAGAAATAGATTGAAAAAAATATTGGGATGGCCGGTAAATGAACTCGGATTGCCGATCAAATTTAGCGTCGTTAAACAAAATAAACCATTTCGACGATAACGGTTAATTGGATTATACTTTTGTAGCTTAATAACTTCTAAACGGCCTAACCAATTTTGATCACTAAACATGAGTTTGACACGTATTAAGAAGTAGTATCTGATGCATCCAAGGTCAAGTATGATAACTGTAGGTATTACAGGAAACATTGAGCTTGAAAAACCGTTTTTTCTCATAGGAAATAGATTTCATCATATTTATGAAGTCTATAACTTAAAAATTCGAATTTTTCCGGATATTAGGTATACACACCGTTAGACGCGTCTAGAGTCGTTCTAGCAAGCAGAAGCATATTGATTCAACCCGACTTGTGAGACTTGTTCACCCCTACAGTTGAGCCCTTCATTACTAGAGTCCTTCTACAAACGCTCAGTTATTGGCAGAATTCGTTGGTTGAAATTTTGAGTAATTGTCGAAAAAAAAAATTTTCAAAATATAGTTTTCAGTTTTTCGGCTATACTGAGCCGTGTGTATGTCTGATCCTGACCGCTTAGGCACCATTTGAAAGCTTAACTCAACACTATTGATTTGGTGTATTTGTGGTTTTCCTGTCTCTCCTTGAACCCAAGATATTTGAATATAATGCTTCTGACCATTCTTTTGGAAAGATAAAATTTTATTCACTAATATATATTTTTTTCAAATGTATTAGCCAATCAATTTTCAAATGTATTAGCCAAAGATCAGAAATACGAATACGATGCCCATTACCGAACTCTTTCCCGCGTCACTGAGGTCTAGTGTCTAATGCTTTATTGATGTTAAAAGCCCTTCGTCAATTCCAAGCGGTATAGAAAGTTTCTGGAGTCTTGTAAGGGTGGTAAGGTCGGTAAGGGAAATTACCGTGGGCGGGAACTAGCGGGTTTATGCAATATGGACCTCAACTTAAGACAATGGGGGGTCTATGGGAATCCTCGTAAAATTAATAAATGTTAGAGGGTCTGGATAACTTTTGCTCATTGCAGAGGTCTTAGAGGGAATTACAAGAAAGATCGAATGGAACAAAAAGGAATATACAGGAAAGGTTCACATTAGTAATTTCTTTTATTGTTTTATTCAACGAACAAAATACAGTATATTAAAATATAATTATTATTACCTATACTTTTAACATATTTCAAATAAGAGGGTGTATTCCTGTATTCCTTGTACAACAAACACCAATTCTTATACAAAACATAACTTTAACAGAATACCGAACGAATGAATGAGAGCAATCATGCTAATGATATTTAAGAAAAAAAACATAGAAAACATCCTAACAACTTCTTCTTTACGTGCCGTGTCTGTATTCAGACGTTGGCCGTATCATAGATACTGTATTTTGTCTGAGATTAATACGTCATCTAACCTCAGATGATTAAATCTTTCTCCATCTATGTATATTAATGGCCACATCTTCCTATTGAGTGTTCTTAAATATTGACTCTTGAGCTGTCGTGAACAATTTAGGTGAAATATTGTCTCCTTGTCTTACTCCTCGGCCTAAACTAAATTTTTTTGTTTTTGTGGAGTTGTAAACTTGATGTAGCTCTCTTATACATAGATGTTTTTGAATAGTGAGGTAAGTATACCTGTAATCTATTCGGCTTTGCTTTATTGCTTCCAGTAATTAACAAATGCAAAGACCAGTGGTATGTTGTAAATAGTCGATGTATTTTTCAATTAATATCTTTATGGTATGCATATGGTCATTTGTGTCATTTTCTATCCTGTAGCCTGCCTGTTCTTTGGACTGATAAAAATCTAAATTAGGCTGTATAGTGCATATACAGTATGTCCCTGTAAGTTGTATCCATATGAAAAACTTTTTTATTATTAATTTTACGAAGAAAAGTTATTTTTTATAAAAAGTTCTGCATAGTCCAAAACCCAAGATTCAGCCGTCAGATATTAAATTTTATGAATGTTATACGAGGTGTGTCAAAAAGTTTGAATTTTACTCAAGAGTAGTCTTTATTTTTCACAATAATGAAAATTGCTATTATGAAAAGTTGTTTGGAATTAAAAACTATATTCTAATATACAATTACATCCTTCTAATTGAATTTTTTTTTTTAAAAATTATGGATAACTTACATTATTTTCAGTTATTTCAATTCTGATAACTCTTTTATTATTAACTTTACGAAAAAAAGTGATTCTTAATAAAAAGTTCTGGATGGTCTAAAACCTAAAATACAACCATCTTATATCAAATTTTATCAATTTTATACGAGGTATGTCAAAAAAGATAAATTAAGATCAAAAGTAAAGTACCTTTATAGTTCAGAATATTTCAATTAAAAGGATATAATTACATACTGAAACATAGTTTTTAATTCTAAATAACTTTTCATAATAACAATTTTCGATATTGTGAAAAATAAAAGTATTTTACTCTTGAGCAAAATTCATATTTTTAGACATACCTGGTATAAAATTGATAAAATTTGACATAAGATGGTTGTATTTTAGGTTTTATGTCCATGCAGAACTTTTTATTAAGAATCACTTTTTTTCGTAAAATTAATAATAAAAGAGTTATCTGCATTGAAATAACTGAAAATAATGTTAGTTATCCATAATTAAAAAAAAAAAAGAATGTGTGTGTACTTTGTACGCACGTAAGAAGATATTCTTCTATTATATAGGTAATTTAAACGAAGTAAATATACTTAACAGGTTATTTGTATTTTTTTTAAATTAAACTAACTTTCTTATCTACCACTTTCAAAAAATTATTATTAAAGTAACGAAAAATAAAAAAAAGTATGAATCGTCCAAGGATTAGAACCCGCGACCTTCGGTGTGCTTCCGTTCTCTGTCCCACCGCTCTGCCAACTACGCCATCGAGCCACTTGAATTGACACGTAAGTTTCGGATATAATTACACAACACGGCGATAAACGTTAAAAATGTTATGCCTACATATTTTATTATTTTACTACAGGGAAACACAAACCCAAAAACACAAGAATTATAATAAATAATACATTTCCTAAAACCACTAATATATTCTTTTAATGACTTATTTGCGCGGTTACAGATACATACATTGTCATACATACCTATACCTATTGAAAGATTAGCAATGAACTACATAGTACTGTTGGAACTACATACTGTCAGTGTGCGCAGGCGCGTGGTTGATGTACAATTTTACCCTCAATCGATTCGTCGCTAAAGAAGAATATCTTCAAAAATTGATTTCAATTAAAAGGATGTAATTGCATACTAGAATATAGTTTTTAATTCCAAACAACTTTTCATAATAGCAATTTTCAATATTGTGAAAAATAAAGCTACTTTACTTTTGAGTGAAATTCAAACTTTTTGACATACCTCGTATAATATTCAAAAAATTTGATATTTGATTGTTAAATCTTAGGTTTTAGACCATGCAGAGCTTTTTATGAAGAATAACTTTTTTCGTAAAATTAATAATAAACAAGCTGAAAATACGAGCATTATCATAACGAAAACTTTGTTTATTTACGTATTTTAATTCATAATATGGAAAATTGCTATTATGAAAAGTTGTTTAGAATTAAAAATTATGGTTTAATGTGCTATTATATCATTCTAATTTAAATGTTGTGAACTATAAAGGTACTTTACTCTTGATCGAAATTCATATTTTTTATATATCTCGTATAAAATTAATAAAATTTGATATATGATGGTTGCATCATAAATCTTAGACCATGAAGAGCTTTTTATGAAGAATAACTTTTCTTCGTCTGCTTAAAAATAAAAGAGTTATAAATGAAAATGTTGTTGGTATCCATAATTTGAGAAAAATCTTCAAATATTTTTCTCAATTAGAAGGATGTAATTGCACATATCAGACCATATTTTTTTATTCCAAACAACATTTTATATAGTCGGTTCGCTAAACTCAGACACAACTATCTAGTGATTTTAGTAAGGAACTTTACCAATTTAGCAAAAAAAAATGACTAAATAGTTAATAATTACTAAATAATTAGTAATCTTGCCAATTTTGGCAAAATTGGCAAAAAAATTACCTACTAAAATCACTAGCCAGTTGTGTCTGAGTTTAGCGAACCGACTATAATAACAATTTTCATTTCATAACAAATGGAACAGTCCATTTATCATTAGGTACTCCCATTAAAGGGGAGGCCGTATACTCGTATAAACCTTTTTAAAATTGTTAATAAATTATTGCTTTCAAAATATACTCAAATTGTATTTTTGAACATCGTATTTATTTTATATAATAATTAAATTCACTATCAAATGTCATTGATATTTTATTAATACTTTATTTAAAATTTAGTTTGACATTCACGAAGTGTCAAACTCAAATAATGTAAATAACCTATGCTTTGCTTAACAAATTCAGATTAAAAATCTAGCCTACTTACTAGCAACGATTTCAGCTGACGTTTAGTGTGTCGGTAGAAAATAAAAGGATTGTGACGTCACATTTTAGACTTTGAGGTCGATTATCTCAAAGACGGTTAGAGATATCGAAATGCCGTTTTCAGATTTGGATTCAGAAGACAAAACTACATAAGAATCCATCGATAAATCTGCTCTATTGTAGGAGCGGTAACGCAATAACACACAGACTTTGCGAATTTATAAGCGAAAAGTTTTCGTTGAAAAGTTTTTCATATGGATACAACTTACAGGGACATACTGTAAATCAAAAACTTTAAACCAAAAACCCCTCCAACTTTTAATTATTGTTAAAATTTATCATAATATATTCAATCAAATACACATTTAAAAATAATTGTTCGTGTAAAATCTCATCGTAAACGTTCTAACACACAGGATCTTATTTTATCGCATTTCCCATCCGATGTAATTACATTAATAAGGAAAAAACTGCTATAAATGAAATAAGTACAAGACACGATGACTGGCAGTTCGCATCAGTAAGCATTTTAAATGAGGAAACGGATTTTGATCCTCTTGTCAAGATATCTTCGCGTGTTTGCTCCGTCATACACCGAAAAAAATACTAACGAGAGAGAAATGAATAACTGATTGCTTAGATTTTAAAAATAAAAACAAAGTGGAAAGTTTAACGAACATACAAATAACATATTTATTTAAAGTGTTCTGCACTACTCCAAGAAACTAACGCACCACCTTAAAAATAGGTCATTTTTGAGCTCTCGAATTTCCTAAACCTGTTGTCCGATTTAAGTGATTTTTTTAACATGTTATAGCCTTATTATTTAACAATATTGCTGTTATAATATTGTTGCTAGACAGGTAAATTGTCATTGTATACCGGGTGTACCAATCAAACTGTGATTTTTTCTCAAAGTCACCACACCTTGTGGAATATTCTAGGATTTAAAAAATACTGAAATTATAACCCAACTACAGCTTCATGTTTTCTTAACATTCTGTTTTTTGATTCATTCGCTTATGTTGGATAATAAAAAAGTTAAATACTTTAACATTGTTTTTAATCAATACGGGGTGTTTTTAAATAAGTATGGCAAACTCTAAGGGGTAATTCTGCATGAAAGAATCATGACAGTTTGCTTTATAAACGTATGTCCGCAAATGCTTCGTTTCCGAAGGGGTGATACAATTTTTATTACCAACTGACGATTAATTTGTTGCTCTAAAACCAGTTGAGATATGCAAATGAAATTTGGTGGGTTTTAAGAGGTAGTGATTGTGCATTTTTTGACATAAAATTAAGAATTATATGTTCACCATTGGTGCACCTAAGGGTCGTATTACCCGTGACCAGACGTATTTTCTTTATAGTTTCTAAATGTACCAAAAAACAAAAGTATAATACATACCGCATGCAGAGAAAGCAGAACTTTAACTGAACGTACCTGAAATAAAAGAAAAACATTAAAATATGTTAATTTATTTATTCTACATATAAAAAAATCTGCATTCTTACAAAATTACACCAATAGATTCGGAGATAATGTTTTCTACCAACTTCACTAGAGTTGGCAGGCTGTTGCAGACTGCAGATTAAAGTTGTACTCACTACGGAGAGCAATGGATTGTATCCTCGATTCGACCCTTGCTCCTTGGTATTTATATTCGTTATATTCGTGAATTCTCGCATTTAAAATAATGTATTTATTTTACATAGCGAACAAATTTTCCATTTATTTATACCAACTATTGTAATCCATTTATATATCGACAGAAACTCAATAATGGAGTAAATGTGATTCCAAAATGTTATCAAGTTTGGTTTTTCTATTGAATACAAGGAAAACGAAGATAAGAAACTTATTTTTTTCTTTCAGATTTATAAAAACTATATATCTTGTCTACTAGTAGTCTAGTCGCAACATAGGGGGTCCCGTGAGAAATTCTAGCCCGCCGTGATTTGATGGTGGTATTATAGGTTTTTTGGGTCGCTGAATCCAATGAAAGTGGTCTGGAAGCCCAAATATGGTGCGTTTAATTGTTATTAACAAATTATGGTAAAATTAGGTGTTTTTCAGGTGCTATTGGAAGTCCTGTAAAGAAATTGATAGTGTTAAGGTCTTCTCTGGTGTATTTTTGGTCGCTGAATCGAATGCAACTAGTCCCGATTACATACTTAAAATATGTTTTGCTAGCAGTTGCCGCTAGGGCATCTATGCCATTTCGTTCGTTGCAATCCGGGACTGCACGCTGGGGTTTGTTTTGGTTGGATCAGGGAGAGCAGCATATGTGCCTCCTGATGAGAGACTAATAAGTTTCGAAACCGGTAGGGGTGCTTGCGGCACTCTCTGATTGGACTAGAATATGGTTCGGCTGTGTTTTCGTTTTGCAACGAAATTGAAAACGGTTATTCATTTTTAAAATATGTTCTTATTTTGTTAATAACAAAATAATTGTTTATTTTCCGAAAAGCTCGAAATAATGCGCTATCTACAGCAAGTTTGTAATCTTTTCATAGTACTTATTTTTATACGCTAAATCGATTGCCACTAGTCGTGATAGCTTAAACCACGTTCCGAATTTGTTATTAATGAATTATTGCAAAAATAACGGTTTATGGTACGTTTGCTCACGGTCTTTGCTCTAAATTTTAAAAAACCACTTGACTTGATATGAAATTTGGCATCATGCCCCGCTAACTCTAATAAAAAACATGTAATCGTATTTATTTTCCTTCCGTTTAGTCAGAGGCGCTGATGTCGGCATTGTGATTGGTGGAATATGACTTTTGACAAATCCTGCGCTATCTGTGAATCTGTAATCTGTGTTCGTGTTCCTTGTCGTTCACTTATTTTATATGGTCGGTTATGTCATGTGTTTGGTGTTTGTGTTTAGTTTGTGTCACCATAAAAAGCTGATATTCAGTCGTGTTTTTTGATATTTTTGTTATTTCATAATCGAGTACCTTTTTAAAGGTAAGTTTTTCTGATTGTAGGTACTGTTTATCCAACAGTTTTAAAATACACATTTTATTTCGCGTTTTGTTGTTGGGTCTAATGGCCGATCAGCTGTTGTGTGCAGCCGATAAATTCAACAAGTAAACATATATTTAATCGAAATTAAATACTCATATTTCTATGTAAAATGTCACATTATTGTATAAATAAATAAGTAAGAAACAAAAGTTGTTTGTGTTTTACCTTTATTGTCCACTTGAATAACATAATATTAAATATTGGAAGTACCGTATCACAGTAATGTACTGTGTACCGTATGGAGGCTATGGTGTACCTAGCGTGGAGGCTAGATAACGCTACCCTTCCTATCCAATCAACAGCAAGAACGTTTAAAATTTCACACCTATCATGTCGAAGCTACAGACCACTTATGTGGAGGCCAGATTTGTAGTATCCTTCCAATTTTTCAGGTGCTGAAATACGTGACATATTTTTTGAAGGGTAAGATCGCATTCTACCAAATCACACAACACTTTTTTCTATGTTTGGCATATACGTAGCTAACATGTCAAACAGTGATATTGTGCCGATGTTTGCTTTTACCCTGGGGTGATTTTCACTCCTTTCGGGGGTGAAAACAGAGACCTTTAATAAGTCCGGAAGTGGATAAACTGTTTTTTCACTTAGTCAATACTTTTCGAGTTATTTGCGAGTCAATATGTTCATTTTTCAAAAAAAAACACGTTTTTGGTGGTTTTATAAGCACTTTTGAACTGATGCAACTTACAGATCACAAACCATACATACTTATAGACGTTTCACGACCATGTTAATCTTTCGGATCGAATTAACGCCATCTCTTGATTGGAATGGGAACTAAATTGACAAATTTTTAGTTACGTGAGAATTTCCAATTATAAATTTTGCGGGATTTTTGATGAAATTTCGCAGGAAATTAAAACAACAGAAAGACAATTCAATGTTTTATTCCATATTTTACTGAAAACTTCAAATATTCCAATTTTTTTCAAAATGCTAAACACTACTGCCATGTGTCACGTGAAAGCACTGATGTGTAATATTGAGTTGAATGAAAATTTTTGAAAGAATCTTGTAGGATGATTGTTTAGAGTTTAGATAAATATTACCTTATAATCTTTTACAAACTTCCAAAAATATATAGGTCCGAAATGTTGATGACACACTTGTCTATTGGAATACACTGTTTCAGGATCTATTATATTGTTTTTTTTTAATGTGGAGAAACACAACGCGGGATGATCAATGTAAACTAAAAATTCTACTCATAAAAACGGAGAGGAGGTTAATACAATTGATTAAAATTGTGATTAAATCTAATTAAAAACGTAACACCACTATAATAAAATCATTAAGCCACAAACTGTAAAATAAAAAGTAAATAACAAATTAATTTAATTGTCAACTGTCAGTTGTTAAATATGACAAGAGAATTAACTCACAGCGACATCTCTGGATTGGAATGATAACTAATTTGCTGTCTTGACCTTGACAATTTACGTGAAACGTCTATGAGTATGTATGGTTTGTGTTACAGATCATATAAACACAACATAAGTAAAGCAGCGGTAAGTAAAGAATATAAACACAACATAAGTAAAGAAGCGGTAACGATTAATTTCATTTGAGATGCTAATTAGAGGGTGATTTTCCCGCTTTCTTTTACAAAAAAAAAGGGACCAACTTTAATTTGAGCGTAACTTGCTCATTTTTGATACTAGATACTTTTTCAAAAAATCAGAATAAAGTTTTTTTTAAAGGATTAACAAAGTTACAATGAGTTTTCCTCAAAAAGTGCTCCATTTTTTGGTTATTTTATGTTGAAATATTCGATTTGGAATTTGACGAATAAGAACCTGTTTTTCATTAGCTACAACTCCGCTTCTACTGGGTCTACTTACACATACACCATTTTTTTCACTCTTTTATAGTCCATATTACTTTTTTTGAAAAAACATAGGTACTTTTTGAGTTAATTGCGAAAAACCGTCTAAAAACGTGGGTTTCTTGTTGAAAATTAAAAATTTACTCACTTGCAAATAACTCGAAAAGAATTAACTTAATAAAAAAACTGTATAGAACAAAAGTTCCTTAGAATTAATCAGTTTATCCACTTCCGGACTTGTTTTAAAAGTTTCTTTTTCACCCACGAAAAGCGGTGAAACTCACCCCCAGAGTAAAAGGCATAATATTACTTATTTTGTTTGACATATTAGCTACGTGTACGCCAAATTTCATGTCAATCCAAGTAGTTTTTTTTAATTTAGAGCAAAAACCGTGAGTAAACGTACTATAAACCATAATTTTTTGCAATGATTTATTAATAACAAAGTCGAAACGTGGTCTAAGCTATCACGACTAGTGGAAATCGATTTAGCGTATAAAAATACTATGACAAAAACTACAAACTTGCTGTAGATAGCGCATTATTTCGAGCTTTTCAGCGAATAAACAATTATTTTGTTATTAACAAAATAAGAAAATATTTTGAGTAATTGCGACTAGTCGCATTCGATTCTGGGACCAAAAATACACCAGAGAAGACCTTAACACTATCAATTTATTTACAGGGCTTCTAATAATTCCAGACCACTTCCATTGGATTCAGCGACCCAAAAAACCTATAATACCACTATCAAATCGCGGCGGCCTAAAAGTGCCCACGAGACCCCCTATTTTGCGACTGACTAGATAATAGGTGGACGTACATTATGTAAGTTCCTACTTAATGCAATAAAGAATTTGCAATAAATTAACTTGGTGACGCCTTTTTCGTTTTGATGAGTGTATTTTAAAAAGTTTAGACGCCACAAGCAAAAGCTTTCGAACAATAAATAACATCCAACATGGTGAAACCAATCCTTTGGTTTCCTCCTACTTTTCTGAGTGTACCAGCTTTCCTAGTGGTGTACTTGCGGTCGTATATTTTTTAGTCTTTTCAGCCATTTTATCCCGATTTAGCGAATTTTTTAAAAAGAAAACGTTGCTATCAGAGCGAAAAGCTCTTTCGATTCGTAAGTGTGCTCGAGGTTTTCAAGGGATTTAGAGTATTTGTATTTCTGTTGAAAAGAAAAGTAAATAAAATACAGAAAACGCTAAATTTTGGAATTTAATGGATATAGAAATAGCCTCCTCCGATAAAATCAATCAGGTTTTTTGTAAAATCCTATTAGCAAAATTGCTTTTCCTTAAATATTGCCCGATATACAGTTAAAGTCAAAACAAATATCATTGCATGCCATTGTTTCTATGAAACCTGTAGTCGAATTTAAGGTAATAGTTCAGAGAAATAATGAAAAAAAATATTCTGTTGGTGACACAACCCCCTCCAGGCCGAAACAAATTTTTTTGAGTAGTATGGATATCTATAATAATAACCTATATGTTTCCTGCAGCCAATTTTGATGATATACATAGTTATAAACAAATAAAAATAAAAAAACGGTAAATTTTCGCTTTTTTCGTCTATTACCAAAAAGTTAATAGTACATTCTTTCACGGCTTTTGCTCTAAATTTTAAAGAACCGCTTGGATTGACATGAAATTTGGCATACGTATAGCTTACATGTCAAAGAAAAAAAGTGATATTGTGCCGATGTGTGCTTTTGCCCTGGGGGTGACTTTCACCCCTTCTTGTGGGTGAAAAAATATAAGTCCAAAATAAGTCCGGATATTGATAAACTGACTAATTTTAAGTAACTTTTGTACTATAGAACTTGTTGGCCAAGTCAACATTTTTCAAGTTATTTGCGAGTGAATATGTTCATTTTTCAACAAAATAACTACATTTTTAGACGGTTTTTCGCAAATAACTCAAAAAGTAAGTATTTTGTCGAAAAAAACGTTCTTAGCAAAAATATGGCCTGTAAAAAAGTAAAAAAATGGTGTACGCGTTAGGTCTCTGGACCTCGTAAAGCCAGAGTTATAGCCAATGAAAAATAAATTCATATTCACCAAATTTCAAATAGAATACTTTGAAGTGAAATATCCAAAAAATTAAGAACTTTTTGGGGAGAATCCATTATAACTTTTTCAAATTGTTTAAAAAGAGCTTTATTTCTGTTTTTATAAAAAGTTTTTATCATTAAATTTAACTAAGTTACTCTCAAACTAAAGTTGGTCCCTTTTGTTTTGGCAAAAAAAAAATCGGGAAGACCACCCCCTAATTAGCAACTTAAATGAAATAAATCGGTACCGCTCTAGAAATGATTTTACTCATGTTGTGTTTATATGATCTGTAAGTTTCATCGATTCAAAGTGCTTATTTAAAAAAATAAATTGGTTTTAAAGTGAAATTTTAAAAAAATTTAATTTTGAAAAATAGGATTTTTTTCAGAATAATTTAAAAATTGTTAGAGATACCAAAAATCTCGAAAAATAAAAAAAGTCAGCATTGCTTTTCTGAATATCATGTATTTTTTTGTTTTTCTGTTAGACAAAAATTGATTAAGATTTGGTGTTTCTAAATTTGCATACATTCGTGATCAGTGACTCGTTCAACTCATTTTAACTACAGCCCTTTCAAAAATAAGGACTTTGAACCGATGAAACTTACAGATTATATAAACAATACATACGCGAGTCAAGAAACTTGTGAAGTCTTAACGATTAAGTTCATTTGAGATACTAATTAGGGGGTGATTTTTCCCGATTTTTTTTACCAAAAAAGGGGACTAACTTTATTTTCAGCGTAACTTGTTTACTTTTGATGCTAGAAATTTTTTTTATGAAGCTTTTTTTAAACACTTTAAATAAGTTGTAATAAGTTTTCCCCGAAATGTGCTTCATTTTTGGTTATTTCACGTTAAATTATTCCATTTTAAATTTTACGAATATGAACCTATTTTTAATTAGCTATAACTCTGCTTCTCCTAGGTATACAGACATGATATATACACCATTTTTTTAAATATTTTACAGGCTATCTTTTTGCTAAGAATCCTTTTTTGACAAAATACTTACTATTTGAGTTATTTGCAAAAAACCGTCTAAAAGCGTGGTTATTTTGTTAACAAAATGAACATATTCACTGGCAAATAACTCGAAAAATATTGACTTAGTGAAAAAACTCTATAGAACAAAAGTTTCTTAGAATTAGTCAGTTTATCCATTTCCGGACTTACTTTGGACGAATATTTTTTTCTCTATCAAGAGGGGGTGAAAACCACCCCCGGGGCAAAAGCACATATTGGCACAATATCACTTTTTTTCTTTGACTTGTTAGCTATGTGTATGCCAACTTTCATGTCAATCCAAGCGGTTCTTTAAAATTTAGAGGTTTTGAAATATTTTACCGTTAAAGAACGGACTATAAGCATTTTAAACAAATTTGAGAGTAAGAAACTCATAAATCGTATAAAAAAACTTCAATATGGCGTTCGCTCAATATGTCTATCCTTATTGGTTGCTTAGAAAATTGCAAAATAAGTAATAAATTTTGAATGCTGAAACTTCTGGTGCTTAAATCATACCCTAAATTTCAAAACAATTGGTGAAATAGTTTAAAAGTTATTTAATTTGCTTATTCCAAATTATTTTTTTTGCAACACTAAAAGTCAGAAAATGATAAAGTTACGGTAATACTTTGGATAGTTTATGATTTACACTATTAAATTAATTAAAAAAAAAAGAATGTGTGTGTACTTTGAACGCACGTAGGAAGATATTCTTCTATTATATAATAGGTAATTTAAACGAAGTAAATTTACTTAAAAGGTTATTTGTACTTATTTTATTTAAAAATCAAACTAACTTTCTTATCTACCACTTTCAAAAAAGAAGAATATCTTCAAAAATTATATAATAATATACTTACAATCATAAAATCTATAAAAAAAATTAAAAAATAATAACTTGCTTGGGGCTTGAACCCACTTCACGTCTACCGCGCCGTACGAAAGTTGATGCCATTTCAAACTGCACCAAACTCTCGTATACGTCATGTGGGAATATACACAAACTAAACGTTTACACTATAAATTTATATGAATTTAATAAAATTATTAGTTTGATTTTTGTCGAAATAAAATACAACAAAATATAGAGTAAGAAAGCGATATATGAGATGAAGATTTGTAGAAACTTTGTTCGTAATCAGATTATGTAAATTAAAGCATTGCCTACTAATAGGTAACTACATTATTTTGTTTACATTTTCCAAATAGATAGGTATTGAAACTATTAGGTATTTCCAACTGAAACATTTAGAATTACGTACCTGCGGCTTTTCAAAACTATTTAAAAAGTCACTATAATTATAAATTTGATTTTATTTCTTCCACACATCAATAAAAACTAATATTATACAATATTTTTGTTTACCGATAACCTCCTTATTGAACAATTATTGACAGATCATTTCAAAATTTCAACACCCAATCAGAGCCCGTATAACGACTAATACCTTACTGTCGGTGTGCGCATGCGCGCGGATCAATCAAATTTTACCCTCAATCGATTCGCCGCTAAAGAAGAATATCTTCAAAAAATGACAAAAAACAATTCTAAATATTGCAAAAATTATTTTGCAAGAACATGTGAATTAATAAAACGGGGGGGGGGGGGCTAACTTCGTCACTAATTGTCCTAGGACAATTGTTTTTCTTTCTAAATGTGTATAAAAATTCAGTTTTTCTAAATATGAAAAAATAATTTTTCTACGAGTAACGGTTAAGAAGTTATTCTAATTTTTTATAAGTAAGCAAAAAATTTACATGTTTTTGCAAAATAATTTTACACTGTTTAAAATTACTTTTTGTCATTTTTTTTTAATTAAGTTAATAGTATGAATGTTCTTCTTTCATAAACTGTCCGAAGTATTACTTTAACCTCTTAATTTTCTGACTTATACCTAGTGTTGTAAAAAAAATTAATTTGGGATAAACAAATTAAATAACTTTTAAACTATTTGACCAATGGCTTTAAAATTTAAAATATAATTTAACCACAAGAAGTCTCAGCATTACGTGTAATAAGAAGGTTTTAACTTAATTTTTACACAAGTTATGAATATTTATAAAATCTCAAAATTTATGACTTATTTTGCAATTTTCTAAACAACAAATAAGGATAGACATATTCAGCGAACGCCATATTGAAGTTTTTTTATACGATTTATGAGTTTATTATTCTCTTTGTTTAGAATGCTTCACTTTTTAGTAATAGACGAAAAAAGCGAAAATTTACCGTTTTTCGATCTTCATTTGTTTATAACTATGTATATCATCAAAATCGGCTGCAGCAAACATATAGGTTAATAATATAGATGTACAGCTGGTTCCAAAAAAAACTGATACGACTCTTAAAGCGTATTTTGTAGAAAATTGAGTAGTGTAATTTCTTCTTCTTCTTCTTTTTGTTTTTGGTCTCGCTGCAAGGCAATTACCAGCACGATTTATAGGCGATCTTGATGTAGTCTGGCTCTAAGCCATATCAAAATCGCTGACTATGTTCTTGTAAAAAGCTTTTGATGAGGTGTGATATAATTAATATGAGTTTAATTATATTTAATTTATTATATTTTGAAGGATAAATACTTATTATTTACATACTGTCACTGTCACTGCCAAATCTTAAAATTTGTCTGTTAACTTCAACCTCAAAAAATGGTTGTTTGTTTGTTTATTTTATTATTTGCCTGTCACAATAAATATAATATAATGTCAGACCAATCATACACTGCTCAAAATGATCAAATCTTACTAAGAGTCGTATCAGTTTTTTTAGGAACCAGCTGTACATACTACTCAAAAAATTTGGTTTCGGCCTGGAGGGGGATGTGTAACGAGAAAAATCTTATTTCTCTGGACTATAAATGAAACAGACATGCAGACGAATGTAAATGAACAGGAATGTTAGGAAAATAACTACAAAAGAAATATAAGAAGCTTTATTAGAATCAAAAAATGGGAATGCACCAGGGCCTGGAAATATCCCCATCGAACTGATAAAATATAGATCAGACATACGTCATGAAATAATGACGGAACTCTTCAACAAATGCATGGTGCAGGGAGAAAAAATACCAAAATACTGGAATTGTGCATATATTAGCTCGATTTACAAAAAAGGAAACAAAACGTTGTGCAAAAACTACAGAGGTATATATGTATAACCAGTGCAATGGGGAGGTTGTATGGTCGAGTATTAAAGAAAAGGCTGGAATTAGAAATCCAGCACATGGAAGAACAAAGTGGTTCTCGCGCCGGTAGATCGTGCGCAGATAACATATTCGAGTTGCAACAAGTAATAGAGAAAAGAAGAGCGAGAAATATGTCTACTCACGTAACATTTATTGATCTGAAAAAGCCTACGACACGACACGGTCCCTTTAAAAAAACTCTTTGAAATTTTGAAGATAGGCATAAGTGAAGCAAGCATATATGCGAGCAATTAAAAATATGTATCAAAACCCGAAAAGCTGCATTAGACAGGGAAAATCTATGTCGAAACCATTCAAGGGTGTTGCTTATCGCCAACACTATTTAAAATATAAATCCAGAAAGCTCTGGAGCAATGGAGGAAAACAGTTGCTAGGATGGGAATAATGATTGAAGAAAACTGCCTTAACAACTCTGTTGTTTGCTGATGACCAAGTAATTCTTGCCAACGATGAACATGATATGGATTATATGCTAAGAAAGTTACAGATCGAATATGAAAAATGGGGCCTATGTACGAACATGGAGAAAACGGAATATTTGAGAATAGGAGAGGAAACCGAAGATCCGGAATTGAACCACAAGACTATAAGCGAAAAGCAATGTTTATTTACATCTTCATTATTTTAATCTTATTTTTTTGTCACTTAATTTAATTAAAAAATTTTTTTGGACACTCTGTATAAATTGTGATATTTATGCATGCAAGCTGAAAATTTGTTAGTAGCTTAACGGTGTCTAGTTGGACAAACTTTGATGTACGGGAACACTGGAACAGGGGAAGTTTTAATTGTGGAACTTGATTTTAATTATGGAACGTGTCATCCTGATAATTTTATGACTGTGAAAACTAGCAGGTTGTTTTTAAGTTTATTCAATAGCAAACTTTATATTATATATGAAAAATTGTTTGTCAGACAGATAGCCCAGTAAATGAACGGAAAATACGGCGATACCGTGTAATTTTCAGGGGCAACTCCGAATTGCACGAAAATTTGGATTTAGGTTCTACTTACCCTCCACTTCAAAGTTGAAATTGTGCCGTTGGTTGCTTTTACTTGGGGGGTGACAGACAGCCCTTCTCGGGGGTGAAAAAACATACGTTCAAGATAAGACCGGAAATGGATAAATTGACTGATTTTAAGCAACTTTTGTTTTATAGAGTTATTTATGTAAGTCAATACTTTTCGAGTTATTTGCGATTGACAATGTTTATTTTTCGACAAAAACACTACGTTTTTAGACGGTTTTTCGCAAATAATTCAAAATGTAAATATTTGATCGAAAAAAAAATATCCTTAGCAAAAGCGTAGCATATTTTATAAAAAACCGAAAAAAAAAGGTATATCGTATCAGTCTATCAATGGAGTAAAAACAAAGTTGTAGCTCATGAAAAATACGTTCTTATTCGTCTAATTCCAAATCGAATATTTCAGAGTGAAATCACCGAAAAATTAAGCACTTTTCGGGAAAAACCCATTTAAACTTTTTTAAAGTGTTTATAAAACGCTTTATTTTAATTGTTTTTAAAATTTTTTAGCATTAAAAATAAGCCAGTTACGCTCAAAATAAAGTTGGCCCTCTTTTTTTTTGGTAAAAAAATCGAAATTGACATTATTCGTTACCGCTTTACAAACAATTCACTTACTTATCTATTTTTTATATGATCTGTCAGTCTCACCGGTTTAAAGTGCTTATTTTTGGAATGGTTATAGTTGAAAAAGTTTGAACGGGTCACTAATCACGAGTGTATGCAAATTTTGAACAGCCATAGCTTAACCTATTCTTGTCTTACGGAAAAACAAAATGAAACTAGCATATTTAAAATAGCAAAACATACATTTTTTACTGTTGATGATTTTTCTTATCACTAATACTTTTTAAGTTATTTTAAAAAAAGAAAATTTTTCAAAAATTTTTAGAAAATTTATTTTTACTATAAAACCAAATTTTTCCAAAAATAAGCACTTCAAACCAATCAAACTTACAGATCATATTATAAACAATACACATACAGTTAAAAGAAATGGCAAAACGGTAACGATTAATTTTATTTAGGGTGCTAAATAGAGGGAGGTTTTCACGATTTTTTTTACTAAAAAAAGGGGCCATCTTTTTTTTCAGTGTAACTCGTTTATTTTTGATGCTACAAACTTTTGAAACAACAAGAATTAAGCTTTTTTTAGATACTTTAAAAATGTTAATAAGGTTTTCCAGAAAAGTGCTTAATTTTTTTGGCGATTTCACGTTGAATTATTCGATTTGGAATTAGACGAATAAGAACGTATTTTTCATGAGCTACAACGTTGCTTTTATCTCAATTTATAGACTTTACTGATACACAATTTTTTTCGTTTTTTTATAAGCTACACTTTTGCTAAGAATAGTTTTTTCTATAAAATATTTACTTTTTGAATTATTTGCGAAAAACAGTCTGAAAACGTAGTTTTTTTGTCGAAAAATCAACATTTTCAATCGCGAATAACTCGAATAACTAGAACGAAAGTTGCTTATAATCTGTCAATTTATCCATTTCCGGGCTTATACAAGCATTTTTCAACCCCCGAGAAGGGGTGACTGTCACCCCCCAAGTAAAAGCAACCAACGGTACAAATTCAACTTTGAAGTGGAGGGTAAGTAGAACCTAAATCCAAATTTTCATGCAATTCGGAGTTGCCCCTGAAAATTACACTCCAAAACGGTCATTTATTGGGCTAAGATAGGTTGGGCATTTTAATAAATCCGACACGTAGAATAAGTCAAATGACAGGAAGTATGTTGGTGGTAAATAGCAGTCTGATTTTTGCGTGAGAGTTTAATGAAAGGGAAGTTCAATTGGAAGTTCTGGCCGACAAAATACATGGGACGTTTTCGTAGTCTGACGTTCGAAAGCTGTAACCTGTTCCACAATTAAAACTTTCCTTGTTCCAGTGTTCCCGTACATCAAAGTTTGTCCGACTAGACACCGTTAAGCTATTAACAAATTTCCAGCTTGTTGTCGGCCTAGGAACATTTTCTCGGTCTATAAAATAATATGGCAACAATGCTCACCATATTATTTCTCTCAAGAATGAATCCAAACTTTTTATTCACTGGTGTTTATCTTTTAGATCTTAGATTAATAGTCCGCACATGCGGAGAGGAACAAACTGCTTTAATTATACAATTCAGAAAGTAAGAATGGGCAAGTGTGTTTTATTTGTTCATCTTATTTGACTTTACTTTATCTTTTGTTGGAATGTGCAACTCCATTCTAAATTTAACAGTAAAACGTTATATGTTTCTTGAAATGAGTTATTATGCAGAGTACAAAGATTTTAATCTTTGCTGAGTATCGTACTTAACATCTGCAATGCCGTTCTAGAATTGCCAAGCGAAAATTACCGAGACTGTTTAAAATGCTAAATAAAACTAGGTAAAACAAAAACACGCATACGAAATATTTAAAATACAGCAGAATCAGCACCAACAGAGCTGTGTTGCGTAAAAATCAAAAGTGCAGAAACTTAAAGTGGATACGACCAAAAGCTGAATTTCATCAAAAACACGCATGGCTATAAACTGACGCTGAGGAAATATTTTTTAAACACAGGGATTCCCAAACTTAATAATTTTAGACAACCTTATAAGTTTAATCTTAATAATTTGAGGCTCACTGTTTCAAATTGTATTCACACCATACCCTTCTACAGTATCTACAGAGGAAGAAACAGAACTAACCAGATTCCTAACAGCACCGTTTCAAATGGATCTGCCCCACACGAAATTTACAGTCAACCAAGTAAAACAAACAATAAATGAAATCAATATCAAAAAAGCCCCTGGACTTGACCTAATCTCTGGCAAGATTCTAAAAGAAGTCTCGCATAAGTGCATAAAACTAATCATCTTTATATTTAATGCAATTCTGCGCCTCAACTACTTCCCTAGTACATGGAAAGTGGCACAAATCCTAATGATCCTAAAACCCGGAAAAAGACCAGAAAATGCATCTTCATACCGGACTATAAGCCTTTTGCCTCTGATTTCTGATTAGAAAAGTCTTTGAAAAAATGTACGTAAAAAGGTTGAAAACGATAATAGACGAACATAAAATAATTCCAGAACATCAGTTCGATTTCCGAGTCATACACGAAACCATAGAACAAGTGCATAGGCTAGTCAACCAAATAAACAAGGATTTTAACACCAAAAGATACTGTTCTGCTGCTTTCCTTGACCTATCTCAGGTTTTTGACAAGGTATGGCACATAGGACTACAAATAAAATTAAATAACCTCCTACCCTATCCTCACTTCCAGCTCTTTAAATCGTACATAGAAAATAGACACTTCCTTGTAAAGCACGGTACCGAGCACACTAAGATATATCCTATTCACTCAGGCATCCCACAAGGCAGCGTTCTCGGCCCAATTCTATATCTTATATACACAGCGGACATTCCAACATCTAGTACAACTACAGTTGCAACCTATGCAGATGACACTGCTATCCTGGCATCCCACACAGATCCATCAACAGCATCAAGGAATCTTCAATCAAACCTAAATAGAATTCAGCAATGGATGAAAGTATGGTGCATCAAATCTAATGGAACTAAATCATTACATGTAACATTCACGCAACGTAGAGAAACATGCCCCCTGTATATATTGACAATTGTCTAATTTCTCAATCCGGGGACGCTAAATATCTTGGCATGCACTTGGACCGCCGTCTAACTTGGAAAAAAACATATTTTTACCAAACGAAAACAGCTTGGACTTAAATTGAGAAATATGTATTAGCTTATTGGATGCAATTCCAAACTATCTCTGGATAACAAAATTTTACTCTACAAGTCCATCCTCAAGCCCATATTATGGACTTATGGGATTCAGCTATGGGGCACTGCTAGCGTCTCCAATACAAACATCTTACAGAGATTTCAAAACAAGGTGCTGCGTGTCATAGTCAATGAGCCATACTATGTATCCAACGAGGTGATTCAACACGACATCCCACTAGAATCCGTGAAAGAAACCATACAACGTTTTAGTGTTAAATATTGTGAACGAGTGCTAGTGCATCCTAATGCGTTTGCTAGACAACTAAATGTGCGGGACGTCTTTGAAGTGCGTAGACTAAAACGGCAACTGCCGTCCGACTTGACCAACTGAATGTAATCAAGTGTATTTAGACTGACAAAATTTTAAAAGTGTCTATCCACACACAATGTAAATTACACAAGGAAAATATAGAGTCGCTTTACTTTATACAATTTTATAACATGTAAACCATATATTTTTTGATGTCACCACTTTCATTGGTGTGCTAGTTTCATGTACGTAACAGAATGCACTGAGGATGATCTGAATCAGATCGAAAACGTTATGCTTTAATCTATTTGGACGACATTTTTAAAAAGTTTTAGAAAACATTTTTATACAAAGATACAAATTGAAGTTTTTATTTCTGTATTAGTTTTTTAACTATGGTAAACAGCCAGCTACTTGGATGTTCTCATTGATTTTATAGTAAGATTATCTTATCGTCCTGAGTTCCTTCCTTCGGGCTAGCTTCACTTGCTGTAAAACTATGATAAAAATCTGTATCTTTGTAGAATTTAAAAGAAATCTAGCATAATTACGGGAATAAGTAATTAATAGACCTATATTAGGACACTGTGAACGAATAATTATTAGTCCAGGAACCGAAGCTTTTCAGCTCGCAATTTTTATAGAATGGATCGATTTGCTTGAAAGTTTGAGAATAAGTAGTGGATAGTCCAAGGATCAAAATCTATATGATGTCGAAAGACGCTTTTACCATGTGGGTGGTTGCCACCCCACCTTGGGGGTGGAAATTTTTAATTGCATTTTGACCGCAAAAGTTGATAAAAACATTCATTTTAAGCAAAAAATGTTCTATACATTTTTTTGATAAAATTAATATTTTTCGATTTATTCGCTATCGAAAGTGTTAGTTTTATATCGATAAAATCAATGTTTTTCGATATTATACTCATTTACGATTCACTCAACTTTTGCCGTAAATAAATTTTTTTCAAACCAAGTTCTTGGGATTTAAATAACCTGCAATTTCATAATTACGTATTTTTTATGGGAAATAAGCCACAATTTTACTAAAAAATGAATTTATTAACGTTTCGAAGCCCAAATCGGGTTTCGTTGTCAAAATACAAAATACTATTAAAATAAAACAAACATGTTGTTGCTAATTTGATAAATTGCTAACTGCAATTTCATATTTTAACATTTTTTCGTATTTCTGATGCTAATCTTTCTATTATGAAGAAAATGGCATTGTTAACCAAACTACAAAACTTCGTTATTCGCTTTTAACTTCAGTTTTTTTAAACTAATCTTTCTAAGCCAGTCAAAATTCTGGAATCTGTTACTAATACATATACTAATACATACAAATAAAGAAGTACGAATAAGGCCAATGACTAAAAACACCGCTAACTTACATTATTAAGCTTCCAATTGGATTTCTCCTTTTTTTTTCAAAAAAATATATTGATTTGTTAACCGCAACTTTTTTATTTTTTATCCTATAAAGTTTGGTAAAAAAGAATTTTGTAGTTCTCTACAAGATCTACAAGGATATTATCTACGAGATATTAAATCCTTTTAAAATCCGAAGTCACAAAAAGAGGTGACTGTTTAAAAGGGTTGATAGAGGTGGTTTTTGCATGTTATTACAAGTCTTAATTGTCAATAGCTCACTCAGTTTTTGCCATAGAAAAAATTTTTGCTAACCCCGTTCTTGGAAATTAAATAAGCTGCAATTTTATATTTATGTACATATTTTTCGTATCTCTGATGCTAATCTTTCTATTCTGAAGAAAAATGCATTTTTTACCAAACTACAAAAATTCATTATTCGCTTTTAACTCCATTTTTTTAAACTAATCATTCTAAGCCGCTCAAACCTCTAGAACCTATTAATAATACATAAATATAGAAGATCAAATAAGGTCAATGACTAATTTTAATTAGGGTGGTAAGTAGGAGGAAGTTTCCGATCACTTTTTCGCTGAAAAAAATAGGGACTGACATTATTTTCATAATAAGACATTTAATTTTTGAGCTAGATACTTTTTTATTTCTGTAGATATATATTTTTAAATGCTTTAAATTAGTTTCAACAAGATATCCTCGAAAAATGCACAGTCTTCCCGTCTTTTGACTTTGAAACTACAATATTTAGCATTTGACGAAGAAGAGCTAACATATAATAAAGTATAGCTCGATTACTATTGGTCTTAAAGAAAATAAAAAAAAACTGTTTTGTTTATTTTTTCAAAAGGAACATTTTTGTTAAGCAAAGTTGTTTTGATAAAACGAAAACTTTTTGAGTTATTAGCAGAAAACTGATTAAAAACATTGATTTTTTCGATATAAAACTAACACTTTCGATAGCGAATAAATCGAAAACTATTAATTTTATCAAAAAAATGTATAGAACGTTTTTTGCTTAGAATGAATGTTTTTACCAACTTTTGAGGTCAAAATAAAATAAAAAGTTTCCACCCCCGAGACGGGGTGGCAACCACCCCATGGTAAAAGCGCCTTTCGGCCTCATATAGATTTTGATCCATGGACTATCTACTCCTTATTCTTAAATTTTCAAGCAAATCGATCTATTCTGTAAAAATTGCGAGGTTTTGTCCTACTATTTTAAGCTTCATTACTTGGACCAGTGGCGGCTCGTGATTTTTACAATAAGGGAGGCTATACCTAACTGTAAAATATCTAGACAAATTTGCACTAGCAAAAAAAATCTGCCAAAAAAATCTAATTTAAGGCCCCATTTTTTGACCATTTTTTATTTACATTTTATAATAGGTATCATCCTAATTCACAATTTCATAATATCTTTTAAAAATAGTTAGTCTAATTGTAAAAGTGTATTACCAAAGTTTGTGTCGCATATCTCTGTAAGTAGATATGCATATCAAAATAAATACAGATTTGAAGTTTTGCAGTCCATTCAGGTTGAAGGTTCACATTTTTTAAGATACTTAACTGAATTTTTTTAATTCTAAAAGCGGCCTACTCGAATCCAAAAACACGGTAAATTACCGATATTTTGCGTTGCATTACAGATATCGGAAAAAGTTATTTGAACAAGTTGTTCCAAATATTATTCTAATCCCACATACCAAATTTCATCACAAAATTCGCACTTTTAGTTTTTTCATTATTTGTAGTCAGGATCCTAAAATCGCAGAGGAGGCTGCTGGCCGATTATTTATTTATTTATTTATTTACGGGTTTCCCCAATTTCAAAAAAAAATATACATATATAAACAATAAGTAGAAGTAAAAGTAGTATTAGTAAAGTCCAGTAAAACAGTAAAAAACTAAAAATAAAATTAAATGAATTAAATGAAAGTGTGACAGCATAAAACTGTAGTAAGTACATTACAATAAAACTAAATTTAACATACACACAATCCACGTTATGCAGTGACAATACATAAGAATATAATATAAACTGACATTAATCAACTAACTACAGACAATAAAAAATGAACACATTACATAATACAAAAGCATTAACATAGGACACAAGTCCAAAGTAAAGTAAAAAATTAATTTAGTCATTAATAGGGAGAAAAGCTCTTCTAGCTACCCCTAAAACCAGGTGGCTTAACCACATGAAGTAATACAAAGGATGTCCCATTACCCAGGGCATCCAAAGTAACGTTAAGATCAACGCCTCCCCATTCGGTATGTCCTTCGATGGGGAGGGGTGGAGGTATAGCTTGGAGGTCAGATAGGTACCACTCCATTACGGGGTGTGACCGATTTGATCTTCGGACATGTGGGTTCCAATTTTACATTGGAACACACATGTCCCCCGGAGCTGGGGTTGATACGAGCATGTGTGTGTGAAAAGCATTATCCATGGCAAAAATTAACAGATCCACTGAAAATATAATATTAAATATTAAACATAAGTGCTGACCGGAAAAATTGATTTTAGTCGGTTTTTAAATACTCGACTGGAAGAAGAGAATAAATCGATGTCCAAATCATTCAGGCGACTTAAAGTTCTATCTATTGGTGAGTTAAGACCATAGTTTGTTGAATGATGAGGTACATGGAACAAGTTATTATTTCTCAGATTATGGTTTGGAATATTAAAGTTTATTAATTTTAATAAATCAGGACAATTGATTTCACTATTTAATAGTTTATAAATAAAAGCTAGATCATTTATAATTCTACGGTCTTTTAAGGAGTGCAAATTGAGATCACTACGGATGATGGTATAGTTGTGGTTTAGTTCAATAACATTATATCCCAATCTGTATGCTGCAAATCTTAAAAACTTATTTTGAACTCTCTCGAGACAAACAACATGAACATTATAAAATGGTGACCAGACAATAGAGGAGAATTCTAATATAGATATAACCAATGATGAGTAAACAGCCTTTATTGTATTGTAACAAAAGAGAAATCTTGGCCGACCGCCGTATAACAGTAAACACCTCGAGAATGACGTCATCGAATGATCTAGGCCTCGGCGGAAAGGAGGAGGAACTTCTCGAATGTACGACCCGTAGGCGGAACACGCTGATAGCTAGAGATGGGCGTCGATTGTTCCAGAATAACAACTGGGTATAAATACGGGCATATTTGTAAATAAAGTTTAGTCTTAAGCTAAAGTTTGTAAAGTAAACTTGTATAAATAAATAATAAAGTCGTATATAAATACCCGAACGCTCGTTTATTACAGTATTAAGGGAAAGATCAGCACAACTGCGAAGTATATAACCCAGTACTTTTGAAGCCTTTGCTGTCACATAGTTAATGTGATCCACAAACGTTAAGTTTTCATCGAATATTACTCCTAAATCCTTTACTGTTTTTACATAGGAGAGCGCTTTACTGTCGATGACATAATAATATGATGATTGATATTTTTTTGCAACTTTGTGGAAGTTAATGAAATGACATTTATTAATGTTTAAAAGAGTCTGTTTTTGTTACACCACTCAACTAAATTATTGAGATCGTTTTGAAGGAGACTACAATCTTCATGATCTTTGATAGATCTGTAAATCTTCAAATCATCAGCAAATAGCTAGAGTGATTAAAACATTCACCTATGTCGTTAATAAATAGATTAAACAGAAGGGGCGAGCAATGAGCACCTTGTGGAACTCCAGATTTTATTTGTATTGCATCTGACATAAATGAACCCAGTTTGACTTTTTGTGTGCGACCTATTAAATAGCTATCAAACCACTTTAAACGCTGATCGCTGAAACCATATGCCTTAAGTTTATGTAGCAGTAAGTAGTGGTCAATCCTATCAAAGGCTTTTGAAAAGTCTGTGTATACACAATCTACCTGACATTTTCTTTCCAGATCTCTGATAATAGATGTTTCATAAGATAGTAAGTTTGTAGTTGTGGATTTCTTGTGCATAAAGCCATGTTGATAATTATTTATTAATTGTTGACAAGTAAAACTAATATGGTTATAAATCAACTTATCAAGTAGTTTAGGAATGGTCGATTGTTTAGATATACCTCTGTAATTTTCTATATTTTCTCTTTCGCCAGATTTAAAAATTGGAATTAAATGGCTAGTTTTCCATTTATCAGGAAGAATGCCTAATTTCAATGATAAGTTATATAGAACAAACAATGGTTGAGTTAGACTGTAAGCACAGTTTTTCAAGAAAAAATCGGGAAGACCATCCGGCCCAGCTGTTACATTATTAGAAAGTTTTGACAAACCGTCAAAAATAACTTCCGCTGTCAAAGAATCACACTTTATAGATGAATAATTATTAAATGTGTCATGATAACTTACACCCAGGGAAGAAACATAAACTTCAGAGAAGTAAACAGCAAAAAGTTCACTTATCTGATCACAATTCACAGCTTTTTTATCAGCTAGATACATATTATTAGGAACATCATATAGATTATTTTTTCGGCTAAAAAATCTCCAAAATGACCTGGGATCGGTATTAAAATTATTTTCAAGGTCTTTTTTGTAATTCACAAAACATTCTTTAGACAAAATATTACATTGACTACGTAACTTTGAAAATTCTATGTAATAACAGCGATTGCCAGTATTCTTGTAATTTTTGTGAGCTATTTTCTTTTGGATGATTAAATTTTTCAACTCAGCATTGAACCACTTTGGGAAAGTTGATACCTTACTTTTCTTTTTGGGCACAAAAAGATTTAATGCCATACTCAGAATATGATAGAAATTGTGTACTGCAGTGTTTATGTCATTTAAGTTTAAATACTTGTGCCAATTGATAGGTCCCAAATAATTCTGTAAGCTAATATAATCAGCGTTTCTGAAATCATAGTAAAATTCTTGGCACAGTAAATTATTTGTAATGCCCGATATAGGTAAATCAAAGGAGTATGGTTTGTGATGGGTAGATTCAGAAAAAATAGGATCTATTGCAGATGAAACTAGAATACTATCCACATTCGAAAATAGTAGATCTAAAAACTTATTATTAGAGTTAGGAATAGTAATATGCTGTTTAAAATCAAGAAAAGCATAACATTGTGCTACACTAGAAATGTTTTCATTCATCTGAGATGGTGATATATTATTTAAATCGGAAGTTAGCCGCCCTTGCCCAATCTCTAAGGTCTAAGGGGACCGGGTCTCCTTAAACTACCATGCGCCTTAAACGCTGTTGGGCTGCGCTGAGCATTAGCAAGTGAGATTTTCCGGCCAGCAGCCTCCTCTGCGATTTTAGGATACTGACTACAAATAATGAAAAAACTAAAAGTGCGAATTTTGTGATGAAATTTGGTATGTGATGTTAGAATATTATTTGGAATAACTTGTTCAAATAACTTTTTCCGATATCTCTAACCGGAAGCAAAATAGCAAAGTAAACAAAACAGTGTAGCACGTGTAAAAAATTTATGGGGAGGCTAAGCCTCCCTTGCCTCCTCTGACCAGCCGCCACTGACTTTGACTAAATAATGGACAGAGACTGTAGTTTTGTTCCTTTTGTCCTATTGGTCATAGTTTGTATCCGCTTGATGCTACGGATTTATGTGTTTCTTAAAACAATGTGTGATATTATGTTCTATAATGCTTTATTGGCAAAATAATAATTATTATAATTATAATTTATGATTTTAGTGGCATATTAGACCCCCTACTCAGCACTAGTATTTCGTAAACGAGCTGCTTGTTCCCAGAACAAAGCAAAAAATAAATGACTAAGTGAATTCAGAGATTTCTTGTTATAGGCATCATTTTTTCCACCGCAGATAAAAAAAACCCTTCCACAAAAACAATTTACTCATCCAGATACCATCTGTTGATATATGACTGTTTCGCTTTGAAAAATGAAGGTTTGTTGAAACGTTATCGACAATGAGGAGGGATATTAGGCCTAGAGGTGTCTAGAGAAACAATGATGGAGTGTTATTTTGTCTGAAAATGTCATTAAACGGGTGTAACTGCAACGGTGGCTGTCAGAAATTAATGATCGCCATTGTTTCGTCGGTTGTGCTTGAGGAGGGTGGAATATCTTCTTCTAAAGATAGTTAAGACCGATACAAATCACCCAGACACCCAGTAGAGGCGTTTCGGGTCTACTTGCGGTTTACTGATTTGTCTTATTGTGTAACGTGTGGCGGCGTTGTCAGTGCATGCACTTTAACCTAAATTATAACGGGATCTAAAGAATACTTCTAAAGTTTATGTTCTTGTAAATATATCTAAAAAAAATAACATTGTTTATATATTAATAGCTTAAATTAGTTATGTGTTCTTCTTCTTGTAGTGCCTATCAGTTTGGTATGTTTACGACTATCATGGCAATGTATACTTTGCACCCGGTTATTCTGAAAAGATTCGTGGTTGTTATGTTGAATCACATACGTAGATTTTTCAGTCAGGAAATTCTTCGCCTTCCTGGGCCCTGATTCTAATCCAAATTTCGACTGAAAACAAGTCGCAATCAATATGGCGACGTTGAAATGCGACTGTGCGAGCCTTGTGGATTTTAGTTGAACTAACGAAATTATGAAATAAAATAGCGACTTATCGAAATTAATAGCGACTCCAAAAAAGTGGTTGAAATTATAATATAATTTCGAGTCGAAATTATTGTGACACGGACATGAATGAATGGCCGAAAGTGAGGTTAGGTTTAGTTTAGGAGATGTGTTTTGTTTGTTTCTTGCAAGGAAAACTAAAGCAAAAGGTATTAATATGGCTTGGTTTTATGGAAATTTGCTGGTTTTGCAGGAATTAGATACAATAGTATTAAATTAAAAATATAATAATTGAGAATGTTCACAACGTGAATTATCAACTCAATGAAAGATGTAAGGTAATAATCTGGGAAAATTAGTATAAAACAAGGAAAACTATGTACCAGCTATTTTATTGCTGGACATGCTGGAATCAAATCTTAGTAATATAGCTATGCAAAGTCCGTAGAAAGTGTGCTATTTGGTTTATAAACAAATTAGCGCTCCGAAATATTTTTTCAATTATTGCTCTGTAACTCAGAAGATTTTAACGTTAAACCAAAAACACTCACATAAAAATTCACTGTAATTTAATTTTGCACATAGATATATTTTTTTTTTCGATTTCCTTTGGTGGAAATTTTCCTCGGAAAATTCGGGTTTTCCAAACAAAATCTTAAATTTTCAACTAAAATTTTAGGGAAGTAATTATTTATCAATAATTAAATAACTTGACATAAATCTCTTATGTTATGAGTGTCTTGAAGATATGAAAATTTGTATGTACAAATAGGACCGGAATAAAAAGGTAATGGTTCAAAGATTGAAATCCTGTTGTTTATAACTCTGTCGCAAATGCCGGTCTTTGACCGGTTATACCTAGAACCACTCAATTCGATTTTTTTTTTTCGAAGAAGAAGCCGTGCCCTTTTTAACAGCGTTAACTTAATTTAATTTAATCTGATATTCTCTGAGGGGTTCCATTTGTTTATATGCCAACAAATTGTTTCTTTATAACATTCCTCAGACCGCTCAAATAGTCCAATTTCAATTCTGTGTAAAGTACGTTGAATAGGTATATGTAGTGCTTTTTTATACGAAAATCATAGTTATTCTGGTGTATCATAATCTTTCTGGTTATTATTTCGACCGAAATTTTTTAATTAACATTTTAATTATTGCTAAACTATTGGTTAGATTGTCGCCGGCCTCCTGATATATAATCTACTATAAAAAATCTTTCATGTCACCAATTTATTTATTTATAGACAAATAATTACTTTCCTAAAATTTTAATTGAAAATTGCAGATTTTTTTGGGAAATCTCGGATTTTTCGAATAAAATTTTTGTTGAAGGAAATCGGAAAAAAATAACTTTGTGCAGAACTAAATTGCGATGAATTTTTATTTGAGTGGTTTAATCTTAGGAGTTACAGAGCACTAATTAAAAAAAAAGAAAATTTAGGAGTGCTAATTTGGTTATAAATAAAAATAACACACTTTCTGCGGACTTGTCATACCCCATATTACTAATATGTGCAATCTTAAGATTCGATATTAGCAATAAAATAGCTGGTAAATAACTTTTCCCAAAATGACATTTTTTCGATAATTTGCCCAGACTATCAACAAACGTTGCGGTGGTTGCATAGCCAATAAATCCAATAAACAGGAGGACCAACCCAAATTCTGAGCAGTGTCAAAATGATCACGTTAATATCCCCAGTTGTAACTAATATCGAAATGAATAAGAATCGCTATAAAATGCGACTGTTATGGCGGCGTCGAAATTAAATAGCGACCTCGAAATGAATTATAATCAGGCTCCTGGTACTCGTTTTAAAAACTCGTTAAAATTAGTTGCAGCAATCCGTATCTATCGCTGTTCCTCATGATGTGACCAGAGAGTATTCGATTTTGGCTGTTTTTTTTTTGCCTAACAGCTCTTTTTCTATTTACATTCTTAATAAGACGTCCTGATTAATAACGTGGTCGGTTTTTAGATATTTTTAGGATTCGACGATAATGCCACATTTCGAAAGCCTCAATTTTCTTGCAGGTGGCACAATAGTGTAGGACAGATATTACATCGTAGTACCTAACTGATTTTTATGAGTATTGATAAAGCATGACATTTGAAGAGTTTAACTATTTTTTGAAAAGCAGATCTTGCTTTCTCTATACTATATTTGATTTCCAAGGAATGGTCCCAAGTTTCATTGACGTTCGTACCAAGGTAAATGTCGTCCTATTAGAGGTAAAACTCACAAACTACACTTTTCAGAAAGTGGAGAAAAATCGATTTAAAGGTACAAATTGTCTTTTAAATTGACCTGACTTGAATATTGGAATTTTTTTAATGCAACTTTAGAGAATAAATAAAAACAGATACTTTAAGCCATGTTTTGTCACAGGAACTATGACATATTCAATATCAGATCAATTTTTGTACTTGAAGAGTTTTTCCATGAACACAATAATTGAATATTGAGAACTTAATGAATTTGTTTCCATAAAGTATCATGACGTTGCGCGTTGGAATTCAAAATGAAAGAAATGGGTACATAATGAATAAAAAGTTAATGAACAATTCTGTAGCCGTTTGCCTAAAGCTGATATGTCCACTTTTTGTGAATTGGACTTTTTTATGCCAGTAGATAGTGTGTGATTATATGCTATATCTTCATAAAGTAGATATGCCCAGTGTACTGTGAAATGTAGTTTACCTTCCATGTTTAAATCTGGATATGTCCACATTACCAAATCAACGTTTGCCAAAAGCTGATATGTAATGTACTCTTGTCAATTGTAAGTCATAAAACAGTGCGCATGCCAAAAGCAGATATATACACTTGAAGTGGATGTATCATATTTTGGCGGACATTTCTTCCATATTTCTTGAACTTATCTTGTTTCTTGAGGAGCAGAATTTTTTTTATTTTGTATAAAGATTTTGTTTTAAAAATGTTAACTATATTATGTTGGCAATATTTTTTTTATTTAGGAATTATACATTATACAGGGTGTTTCAAAATAAGTATGACAAACTGTAAAGTTTGCTCGATAAACATATGTTCGCAAATGCTTCATTTCCGAGATACGGGATTTTGAACTTTTTTTTCAACCTGCCAATTTATTTATTACTCTAACATCGGTTGAGCTATGACAATTAAATTTGATAAGTTTCTAGCAGTAGATATTGCCCATTTTTTGACATACAAATAAGAGTTTTTTATTCATCACTGGCGTGCATACGGGCTACGGGTAATGGTCTAAATTATTTTAAATAAAAAAATTGTACGCCACTGAGATATTTCAAATTAAAAATTAGTTTTGAATTCCATGGTTAAGTTCTGATAAAAAAAACCTCTCTTGCCTTATTTCCATATGATGCACCGTTTTTATGCAAAAATAAACATCTTAGCGCGTATTTTTCATTTCAATATTACATTACCAAGAACTCTCTAATACTCTAATACTCTAATATAGGTCTGGATCCCGCGTATGAAAAAAAAGTTGATTAATAGCAAGCTGAAAATTTGTTAATAGCTTAAGGGTGTCTTGTCGGACAAACTTTATTATATGGGAACACTGGAACAGGGGCAGTTTTAATTGTGGAACAGGTTAAAAATTTGGAACGGTCATACCACGAAAACGGCACATGTATTTTGTCCGACAGAAGAGACTTAAACTCTCCGAACAGAGATTAAACTCTCATGTAAAAATCAGACTGCTATTTATCACCAAATGGGCGCTTTAATGAGTGGAACATGTAGAATATGTCAAATGACAGGAATTATGACAGGTGATAAATAGCAGTCTGATTTTTGCATGAGAGTTTAATCTCTGTTCGAAGAGTTTAAATCTGTTCTGTCGGACAAAATAAATGTGCCGTTTTCGTGGTGTGACCGTTCCAAATTTTTAACCTGTTCCACAATTAAAACTGCCCCTGTTCCAGTTTTCCCATATATCAAAGTTTATCCGACTAGATACCCTTAAGCTATTAACAAATTTGCAGCTTGCTATTAATCAACTTTTTTTTCATGCGCGGGATCCAGACCTATACAATAATACTAAACTAGAAAAATAACAGAAAATAACACTATTAATAAAATATCAACTAGGCGCAAAGCTACAACATATGTTCAATATGACATTCTTCACTGGTGGCAGAAGAATTTTATAATCATCATTGACGCACGTATGGGTGTTGATCGGAATTTCTTTTTAAGAAAAAATTAGTATGCCACTGAGATATGTCAAATTAAAAATCATTTTTGAATTTCTCGTATAATTTGTGACAAAAAATATATCTTCCTGTCTACCTGTCTTACCTACATTTGTGGTGTCAATAACCTAAGTCACAAACAGTTCTTGTACAGTGATGCCAGATTAGTTAATTTTATGAAAGTTGTCTTATATGGAGGACAATGTAATTTTTTTTGGAAACGGTTAATTTTAGAAAAAAATGTTATAGGACTTTTTGGTTCAACATTGTGTATTATTTATACCTTAAAGGAAGGCACTATTTTCGGGGACACCCTGTAGATCCGTCCTCACTAGTTCCAAGATTGAACTGATTCATCTGCATCCCTATAACGGATTTAAAAAGTAAGCTTAACGATGGGTTTTAAAATAAACAGAGATAAAACGAGAATCATCATAATTGCTAAAGCTAACAACAATCAAAACATAACGGTAATAAACAATATCGTTGTTGTAGATAAATTTGTGTATCTGGACTTTTTGATAACTAACAAGGGAGTTGTACTACAAAATAAAGTGCTAGTCAGTAATTACAAAAGCTCTATGACAAAATTAACAAAAATTTGGAAAGTCCATGAAATAACTATCCACACAAAAATGAGACTGGTAAGAAGTATAGTTTTGCCAGGTGTCACTTATGCCTCGGAATGGAGAAAGGATCCCACAAGGAGAAAGATAAAAAAAATATAGATGTATTTGAGATGTGCTGCTGGGAACGTATGCTGGGAATACCATGGGTGGCTTGAAGAACAAATCAATCTATATTGAACCAGCAAAACATAAAGAAAAGACTAAGACCACAAATATCCGAACAAATAATGGGCTATTTTGGAATCGTGCTTCGAAGAAATGGTCTTGAAAAACTTATCAGCCAGGGAAAGGTACACTGAAAAAAATATTGTACATAGTACCAATGAACGCCAAACATTGAATTTTTTTACATTGATTCAATGAAAATTTCGTTAATACTATAAACACGTAGTCATTAGGTAATGACCATATTCATTATAACAATGTAATTCTATTCATTAAAAAATAATGAATAGAATCATTAATCCAATGAAACGTTTTATCTATCCAATAACTTTTTTCATAATACTAATAATTTGTTCATTGTATATATGAAACTATCCATCAGGATTATGCGGTTAATTAATGAATATAAAACGTTGCACTAATGTACAGTGTTCTTTAAAGTACGAACTCGTTTATTGAATCAATGTTTTCGTAACATTAAATCCATGTTTTCGACTTTGATTAATAACTCGATACATTGTTTTAATGTAAAACAATCATTGTATTAATGTAATATACCTTAATCAATGACCAATACATTCTAGCAATAATCTTGTACATAAACCTATACATTTCTTAAAGCGCTATAAGTGTTTTTATTTGTGTAAAAAATCACGTGAAAACAGTTGCAGCCTCCTAGCAGACAGACCCTACAGACGCTAAGGAGCGGTGTTTGGCACAGTGATTTGGTTGATTTTTCTAAGGTATGTATTTACATATATTTTTAACTATTTATAAATTATTTTGTTGAATTTCTATAAAAAAAAGTTTTTGGAGCATTTGGAAATGGAAATGGACTTATTGATGGATGGGACAGCAATTCCGAAAGAATTATCTCCTTTCTTCGGTGTGAAAGGATAAAACAAATAAATTTTTATTTGAAAAGATAACCCATGAAGACATTACGGAATGTAAGTACCTATTTCATTATTCAATCCTGCCTATCTAGTATTGATTAATTTTTGTTCTCTGTAAATTTTTTCAAAACCTAATTCATTTTCAAAATTTATTTAGTTCAAAATTATTAGTTATTAAATTTTCTGCGCAAAAGATTAAAGCGAAACTATAAACTCAGTTTTTCGTGCTTTTTCAAATGTGCAAACGAATTTTGAAAATTTCAATATGCAGGGTTTTGTTTTAAGGTCTAAATTATTTTATGTTTTTTTGTTAATCCGGATCTTGTGATGAGTAAGTGGGTCGTTCTAATGTTATAAATAAGCATTGATTATTTTTAAAATGAGTATTTGTTTATTAACTTTAATAATTTATTATTAAAAGTTAATATTACCTGCTTTTTAATCTAAGAGTTCTTAAAAACTGCAATATAATTTCAAAATTAAAGTCATTAAATTGTCTGGCCAAAAAATTTAAGCGAACCATTAAACTTAGTTTTTTGTGCTCTTTTCAAATATTCAAACATATTTTGAAAATTTCAATATACAGGGTGCTGTTTCAAGGTCACAATGAATTTATAATTTTTAGTCCGGACATGGATTTTTCTTGTGATTAGTAGTTGAATGGTTTGGGTTGTAAAAGGCACATATGTGTACCAAATATCAAAAATATATACAGGGTGGCTCTAAAGTTATGGGTCCAGAAAGTAATGGGCAAAATCGATAAAACACCCTGTAACTCTACATCTCTGGTATATCTAGGACCGCCTCAGTGACCCTTATTCACCACTCAAGTATTTCCGTTTCCCAATGAAACACCCTGTATAACTGTTGTTACAAGTCCTCTACATAAACTAAGGATCTATGACATTTTAATACACTCCCAAGAATCCCTTCTCTAAAATCCTGAGCGTTCACAAAATAAAACCGATTATCTTTGATTTATACACAAACACAAACCGGGTTGTTGCTTTCGTTTCCTCATCCTCATCCTCTCACCTGAGCATGGGCAACCCAACGCAACGTAAGCACCCACCTTAATATTTTACTTCTAAATAACCTCCCGACCCGTATGTATTCGGCTATAAGTAAGGCATAAAGATAATTTCTCGGTGCCTGGTATATAGAGGGAATAATTAATTTGGATCTCGGGGATTAGCGAGACTTGGGTAGATAGTCTTGCTATTACTTTTCCAGGATTTAGCTGTTTTGCTTGAATTATGCCGCCACGTAATTTGGATTTTCAAATTAATATCCTTTCTCTCAACGTAATATGCTTTATTTAGTTGTTGGAGTTTCTTATTTATGTGTTTGCACTATTAATAAAAATAGATTTTGATTACTGTCCCAAGTTTTTATAAAATATGATTGGTATAAAATATTCCTTCTTCTTCTTCTTCTTCTTCTTCTTCTTCTTCTTCTTCCTTATAAGCAACTCTGCTTGTTCATTGGCGGATTGATACCTCTATGAAAGGTTGTCACTCCATATTTTGCGTGGTCAGCCGATACTTCTTCTACCGATTGGTGATTCATCTCTTGCTATTTTGACCACACGTGTCCCTCCATTCTGGTTATGTGGTTATTCCAGTCTTCTTTTCTATTTAGTGTCCATTTAGTGTCCAGTTTAACTTTCGCTACGCCCTGTATATCGATCTTCCGCATAGTGCAGAGTATGGCGTTATTCACTTCTCACGGGTTTGGATGCTTGTTTCGTTGTTCGTACAATTCTCTGAAATTTGGTGTACGAAAGTACCCTAAATTGTTTATATCCTACAAAATTGTAAACGAAATATTTTTCAATAAACACCAGCGTTGATGTAGCTTGTAAGATAAAAGGTTTTTATGACATTTACGGTCTTGAGTTATTTTCATCGGTATATCCAAATAGCTAGAGGAAGTACCCCTGCAGAGTTGCAGACTAGAGTATAAAGGTTTATGATATTTACAGACAAGAAACCTATTGTATGTGTATTGGAACAAGAAGGCTCAAGCTAGATAAGTCGATGTTTTTAGTAGAACTATTAAATATTGAGTTCGCAAAAACTAACTGTAATAGTGTGAGTCATAGCATTTCGTGAAAACGTAGGGATCTTGTTGTTGAGAAGATAACGACTACGTATTGGTAGAAAGCGAAAATCATGACATTTATGGGATGCCCTGAATAAGTTTTCTTGCCACCTGATTGGTAGAAAAATGTTTGGTATGGCCGCTATTGGTCAAGGTAGGAGGTAACTTCTTTTTTTTTGTGAGAAGGAACCCAAGTTGAGAAGGAACAAGGTAGAGCTGAGAGAAGTCAGTTCCACCAGGGCCATCATGAAGTGCAGTCACCGAGTTAAGTTTAGTTTTGAGTCTTAGAGGGCCATCATCCTGGCAGTTAAGTTCCATGAGGCCCATCATGATGTTGAGTTGAGTTCCAGCAAAGTTCTGTGAAGAGTTCCATCAGTGTTTCAAAATGTAGTTAATTACCAAGTCTTCGGCCGGCTAAGAAATTAGCACGGCAATGCAGTATGGTGGATGGAACGGAACTCCGGCAATTTTCTCGCTATTTTTAAGCGAATTGTCGTTAATTAGTAGATACCATTTTTGGTATTTCGTTTTTTCGTGCAGTCAGAATCAGGAATGATGTCGTATAAGTTTTCCTTCTTTGTTTGTTACTAGTTTCAACCTCCTTGTCGAATACTAAGCTTGCTAGTAAATTTTGTTCCAGTTTAATGAACTTTTTTAAATAATTTTGTTCGAGTAAAAGTAAAATTTAACGAACTTTTAAACTATTTATGTTCGAGTTGAATGCTGAATTTTTCTATAACTTTTTTTTATAAACAATGGATCACCTCATGTATTGTTTGCTGTAACTTTTTCGTTTCATCTTTGTTTATTTGGTAATCTGGTCTCTAATTGTAACACAGAGAGATCAGAGATTAATTTTTTTGTTTCTAATAAATAATGTTTGATTTTCAACATATAATTTATTTTCTTCCCTTCTCTCTTGAATCGTAAGAACATTAAAAAATTGACTGAATATAGAATTCTAAGTATAATATTGAGTAGAGTAAATAAGGTAAGTTACGTTATAATATTCTGTATATTATGTATATTTTTTTATTTGACTGTTTTCTGTTTTATTTTGATTTAATACCATTTTTCTTTTAATATTTGTTTTTTTGTATAAATTCTGGTTCCTTAGGTAACCAGTGGCGCCCAATATTTTATTTTTTTTCTTTGTTTTTTATTTCACATCCATATTCCGATTTTTCTATCTTTCTAATTTTTCTAAGCTAATAAGAGTATATCATAACACCTTATAAGAATCCACTCTCTTAAATCTCTTGATGACTTGAGCTACCGAGGTACTAAAAAAAATTATGTAGCACGAATTTTGTCAAATCTAAGTATATCTTCATGTTTATCCAATTAGTCGCGCTACAATAGGTCTGGATCCTGGATCCCAATTTGTTATTGTGAAAGTTGCTCTTGAAAATGGCCTTTCCGTAGGTACAGATGTTGCTGGCGTTCCGAGAAAATCCTTGGCCATTTTAGATATAGGCGGGTAGACATTTTCGTGGCTTCTTCACCAATCAAGTATATTCTCAGTATCTTCTGACCTAGGCTTATTTAAGTATTTTTCAATTTGATACTTCATAGATTGTAACTAATCATTATCAGCTTTCTTAAATAGGTAGAAAATATCCAAAACAAATTCGTTATCTTCGTTTTTAGGACTCAGTGCTGGCTCTGGTATTGGATTCTGTAGACTGTAGATCATTCTGCATTTATTAAAGTAGTTAGATTTAAATATTTTTTCAAATTTTTGCAGTGCCTCTGATTGTAGAAGCTTTCCAGAAAATAAAGTGTAAAATGCCTCTGCTTTATGCCTATGATCCAAAATACGAACTATACAATATATCCAATTAGTTTTGTTAGTATTGTCAGTATTTTATCTCTCGCAGCTTAAATGTTACTATCAAGTACATGAGCCCATATTTCCAGTTTGTCTACAAGTAAGTTTATTCCAATTACCGCCAACGGAAGTGTGCAATATTTCCCCTTCGATTTAAATCTTCTCAGATACTGACAAAATTTACTGATCAGAACCCATTCTTTATCTAATATCTTACAATATTTGAAAAATATTAAAGCAGTATCATTTACATTATTTTCTACTTCGATTTAATCCTCCAAATAATCGAAATCGTTTTCGATGCCTAAACTGTTTCGATTTTGTTCAACAACATTTATGAAATCCTGGACATCTAAGTTTAGAATATGTACGAAGCATAAAAAATGCTTATTTTTGTAGTCAAAGCCGGGACCTAAAGTTTCCAGAGAACGTATCATTATAAAGTTAACAGCCGCATTATCAGTTGTCACACCTTGAATGCACTCCAGCATAGTGATGTTGATTATAGTTACTTTCGAGTATTCGTTACAAATCGTTACTTTTGTATAAAGTAATCATTTACAGTATTCGTTACTTTGATTACTTTTGTTACTTTTGTATTTGAGGGCCGGTAATCATATCGAGAATCACATTTCTCAGTACATATTTTGTATTAGTATTAGTAGGATACTTTGATTACTATGATTACTTTTGTATTTGAGTACCGGTAATCATATCGAGAATCGCATTTCTCAGTATTTCGTATAAGTATAAGATCCGATATAATAACGACCTTCACCGATCTATTTAATGGATAGAAATTAAATGATATGTTATCTATCATGTCAAAAATTATTAAAAACAAATTATTAAAAAAAACATAATCTTGTCCAGACTAATTAATAATTAAAAATGATTTTTTTTTATAAATTCTACAAATTTTTTTGGCCCGGCCAGATATTATTTTAGATTTTTAGATTATAATAATAAATAAAATACACATAGACCGAGACATTTAGGGAAAAATAAATGATTTTTAGGGAAATAGTGAAACAGGAAAAAGTTTTCAATAGAAAAATGGGTGGAAATTCATAAAAGTACATAAACATGTCAAAATCAGTATATTAAGGGTCAGACTTTGTTATTCGGGGGTTTTTGGGATCACTGAACACGACTATGCGATCGGAACCAACCTCCGAAGCACCTGGTGCCCAGAGTTACTGCTAAGGTACGTCATCTATAGTTTCGAGGGTTTTGGCACTTAATTAATGCAAACAATTACTCGAGGGTTTTTGGGATTGCTGAACACGAATACGTCATTAATAAATCTATTTTTAAATATAGTAATATTTCAAAATAGACTTATTCCTGTGTTTTTAATGTTAAATGTCCTGGTCTAAAACTGTCCTAAACTGAAAAAGATCGATACAAGGAAAATAGAAGCATTCGAGATCTGGATGTACCGCAGGATACTGAGAATATCGTGGACAGAGAGAGTGACAAACATGGAAGTGTTGCGAAGGATGCAAAAAGAAAAAGAACTTGCGCTTACTATTAAAAAGCGCAAACTGCAATACTTGGGACATATAATGAGGGGACAAAACTACCAGCTACTACAATTAATTATTCAGGGAAAAATAATAGGTAAAAGATCCATTGGCAGAAGAAAACATTCATGGTTGAAGAATTTAAGAGATTGGTACAAGTGCAGCAGCTGCCAATTATTTAGATCTACGGTATCAAAAATACGCATAGCCTTGATGATAGCCAAACTTCGGAACGAGGACGGCACCTGAAGAAGAAGAAGTCCTGGTCTAATAAAAACAATGCCATACCTACATGTAAAATTAAAGTTGATAATCATAGTCTAGAAATATTATCATCTCTACATTTTTTCCGGTCAATCTAAGCTATTTTTTCTAGGTCTGATAAGAATAGTGTGTATTTATTATTAAAATCTAATGTGTTGCATTTTTATTTTTAAACGATCGAACATCTATGAAATTCTGTGAATTATCTACCTCCACAAATCGTATAAACATCTGTTTCTGGGTGCATGCTTTCATGCTTTGTTAAATGATATACCTCCCTCTGTTTCAGCTACTTCTCAGCGCCCTGTAATCCTGTAAAACTCTTCATAGCCCTTGCCCTTCATAGATAAAATTTTAGTTAACTGTACTGATACCGAACACTCATGGAATCTCGGTCCGATTCCGATATCAACCGATTGTAGATACAATACTCAAATAGGTACTCGCTCTGATACGATTGGTACGAAGTAATGAAGTAATGAAGTAATCAGAGTAATCAAAGTAACCAAAGTAACGATTTGCCTGTCTGAATAGTAATCGTTACTTTCGGTATTCGTGAGTAACGAGTACTTTGTAACGAATAGTTACTTTTTCAACATCACTAAGTCATAAGATTTTAGTACCTCAAAGAGAATCTTGGCAACAGATGCACCTGTATGGCTTACTTTAGTAGGCACAAAGTCTAAAGCAATTGCCTAAATTTAATAAAAAGGTCACCGGGGAATCATCGGACCGGGTAATCAAAAAATTTCAAGATCTTGAAATTTCTTGAATCAAGACAAGATATGAGATGTCAAGAAAACGTCAAGACAAGATTTTTTTTTAATTTCTTGATTTTTTCTCAAGACAAGAAAAGAAGTTGTTATCAAGACAAGAATTCTCGTCTTGTCGATACTAGATGCTGCGACTGAACTAAAAAAAATAGCAAACATCAACAATCCATAGTGGAAAATCACCAAAAACACTTAGAATATTGTTATATATAAATCTTCTTTTGAAGAAGATCTCATTAGGAGGAGATCATGTTAAGTAAAGTTTGTGATTGTTTTTTTGTTTTGTCTATTTATATTTTATCGTTGTTATAATTTTTATAATTTATATACTCGTGTTTAGCTTATAGCATTATGGGCAAATTTAATTTACTTACATATTAATAAAGGCAAGGCAAATACGGGAGCTTAAAACACAGTACGATATATAGCAACAGTATATCAAGATCGCATGACTAGATTACACCTGTGTGCCACGTGCTAAAGTTACCAACAACCCATCAATTTCAAATATAAATAATTCTCGCAGATTTATCCGTCGGCTTTCGATTGGGCAATTTAATTCACGTATTGCCCATAAATATGATTTGTCCTTTGTGAGTTCGACATCGAGGGACCCACAAAGTCAAACATGTTGAAAATTATTATACCGCAAAGAGAATAACACGGTGTGCGGCAATTTTCGAATTAGTCCCGTTTCAATTGGGATATACATGGGTGCTACGTCACTAATTGCAGGCTTTTTGCATACTATTATCTATAATGTAGATAGTGTAATTTATTAGATAAACCAGAAAAAATTAATTCCGGACCTGATATGTAATTAGCGTTTTAGTTACTAGATGGGCGGTTTTGTAATATAATTACAAATGGGAATAATAAGGTCGATTGAGCAAACAAATATCTGCATATTTAAGCAAAATTCATTTGTGTCCGGGATGGGATTGTGACATTGTGACCTGTGATGCTGAAAAACTGTGATTATTCTTCTTTAAGTGAAAATAATTCGTTTTCTTCTTCTTCTTTCTTCTTGTATGTAGGCTTTAAAGCCTGATTCTTCTGATATTAGCCTCCTAAATTGTTTAAATTATCTGCCTTGATCTGCCAATACTTCTTCGTCCATTTGGTGACTTATCTCGTGCTATTCATACTATCCTATCCTCTTTCATTCTACTAATGTGTTCGTTCCACTCCTGTTTCCGTTTTGTCACGCATAAATTTATCTCTTATACATTGCATGATCTTATGCTTTCGCTTCTCTCCCTATCCAACAGACTTTTCCCTGATATTCGTCGAAGTATTTTCATCTCTGTTGTTTCTAGTAGTCGCCTCGTTTTAGATGTGTCAGGTCTTGTCTCCGCCGTGTATGTCAATATAGGTCTAATTGCTGCTTTATAGATTCTTGCTTTTGTATCTTGTGTTAGGTGTTTGTTCCTCCAGATTGTGTCATTAAGAGATATATTACTTGCTTTTAAGCTTTGTTGTCGTACTTCCTTTTCAACATCTCTGTAACTGGTTATATTTATTCACAGATATCTAAACCTTGCTTCTTGCTTTATTACTTTCCCATCAATTTCGATTTTACATCGTAGTAGATATTTAGACTAGAACAAAAAAACTAGACGCTGACATCAGTGATACTCAGTTCGGGTTTCGAAACGGGCTTGGAACAAGGGAAACACTATTTGCACTTAATATCATGTGCCAAAGATGCCTGGATGTTAACCAGGATATATATATATATATATATATATATATATATATATATATATATATATATATATATATATATATATGCTTTATTGACTACAACAAGGCGTTCGATAAAGTTCGCCACGAACACCTGATGAGACTGTTGGTAGAGAAAAACTTGGATAAAAGGGACCTCAGAATTATTTTCAATATTTACTATAACCAGAAGGCGAATATTAGAGTAGAACGGGAAACAACCGAGGAACTCGAGATCAAAAAAGGCGTAAGGCAGGGATGCATACTTTCACCAACCTTGTTTAACTTATATTCAGAAGATATTATAAACAGAGTCCTTGCTGACCAAGATATAGGAGTTAAAATAAATGGCACTTTAATAAACAATTTGAGATACGCTGATGACACAGTATTAATAGCAGAAACCCCGGAAGATCTCCAAACACTAATAAACAGAATAGTAGAGTGCAGCGAAAAGTTCGGTTTATCACTTAACATCAAAAAAACAAAAATAATGATGGTGTCGAAATCTCCACAAAATTTTTCTGACATAACCGTACATGATCAAAGAATTGAGCGTGTTAGAAAATATAATTACCTGGGAACTGTGATTAATGAAAACAACGACAACTCTGAAGAAATCAAGATTAGAATAGAAAAAGCTAGAGCTACTTTTACCAAATTGAAAACAGTTTTATGCGGAAGAGAGCTAAGTTTAAATCTTAAAATTCGCCTGATGAGATGTTACGTGATGTCAGTTCTTTTCTATGGAATGGAAGCTTGGACACTGAAAAAGATCGATACAAGGAAAATAGAAGCATTCGAGATGTGGATGTACCGCAGGATACTGAGAATATCGTGGACAGATAGAGTGACAAACATGGAAGTGTTGCGAAGGATGCAGAAAAAAAAAAGAACTTGCGCTTACTATTAAAAAGCGCAAACTGCAATACTTGGGACATATAATAAGGGGACAAAAGTACCAGCTACTACAATTAATTATTCAGGGAAAAATAATAGGTAAAAGATCCATTGGCAGAAGAAAACATTCATGGTTGAAGAATTTAAGAGACTGGTACAAGTGCAGTAGCTGCCAATTATTTAGATCTACGGTATCAAAAATACGCATAGCCTTGATGATAGCCAAACTTCGGAACGAGGACGGCACCTGAAGAAGAAGAAGATATTTAGATGTTGACATACATTTGGTTTTTTCTGCTGATATTATCATATTGTATTTCTTGGCTGTTGAATTGAAGATGTGTGTTATCTTTGGAGATCGTCTTCTGTCTCGGCGATTAATGCGACGTCGTCTGCATAACATAATATTTGGAGTTCTTTGTTCCCCATTCTGTAACCATGACCTTTACGTACTGCTTCTATTATTTCGTCCATTATTATATTAAAGAGCTGTGGGCTTAGTGAGTCACCTTGTTTGACTCCGCTTTGTACTGGTACAAACTGCGTTAGTTTTCTATTTATCTTTGCCTGTATTCGATTATGAAAGTAGATGTTTTCGATGGTTTGTATAATATTGATTGGTGTGTTTCTTCTATACAGTAAATGTAGAACGTCTTCGACTTGGATGCAATCGAAAGCCTTTGTCAGGTCTATAAAACATATAGATGCTGGTTTATTGTACTCAATAGCCTTTTCTGTGATTTGTCTCAGTACAAATACGTCGTCTACGCAGGATCTTCCGGATCTGAATCCTTGTTGTTCATCTGATAAAGTTGTTAGTTTATTGATTTTGTTGGTTAGGACTTTTTTGGTTAGCTTAAATGCGGTGTTGAGTATATTTATACCTCTATAATTGTTGGGGTCTTCTTTGTCTCCTTTCTTGAACATTGGTATCATTATGCTGTTTCTCCATGCGTCTGGTATCTTGCAGTGCAATATTAGTTTTTGTATAAGTTTTGTCATCTCTAGGTTTATACTTTCTCCTCCGTATATTAGAAGCTCGTTGGTTATTCAGTCTGGTCTTGGCGACTTTCTATTTTTGAGTGAATTTATGGCTATCTCTACTTCCTGAAAACTGATTTCTATTTCGTGTCTTAATTCAGGTAGGTTATTGTTTTGATTATTAGATATTATTGATTATAGCACAGAAGGAATATAGAATTTCGTTCCGACAGATGAGAATATACCTAAGTACAATACTTGCATCAATTGTAGGGTACGGTTCAAGTGTATGGGCACATAGATTAATAAATAAAAAAAATGCAGAAAAATTAAATAGAGCTCAGAGAGGATTTCTTGTAAGAATGACGGGAGCATTTGGAACAACTGCAACACAGGCACTCACAGTTTTAACTGGAGTAATGCCAATGCATTTAGAAACACAAAAAAGAGCATGTAATTATTGGCTAAAAAAAGAAAAATATGAAAAAATAATACAAATAATAGGATTAGATATAAGAAATAAAAGAGAATTACAAGAAATAATAAATAGAAAAAGACAAAATGAATGGGAAAATTCAACAAAATCTAGACGTTTATACAATTTTATACCAATATTAGAAAACATTCCAAATTATTTTAATCCAAAACAAGGTTTAATACACTTTTTAACAGGGCATGGACCGTACCCAACATATTTGGAAATATTTAACTTAAAAGATGATGCATATTGTGAATGTGGAGAACTAGGTACACCAGAACATTGTGAAAATACTATAGAAAATTAAGAACATAGAGAAATGAGAAGAAGATTAGAAAGAATTGAAATAAGAGATATATTACAAAATGAAGAATATTTTGAAATATTAAACAATCTCACACAAATAATATCTAAAAAACAACAAGAAATCTATAATAATAGAAGAAGACAACCAATAATCCAACCCTGATGAAGTTGAGTAAGATAAAGTTAAAATAAATAAAATAAAATATAAATTCAAAAATAGATATTTACAATTATTATAATAATAAATATTATAAATTGTTTATTTAAATTTGTTTGTTAAACGTAATTAATAGATTATGGCAAATTATTAATTGTAAAAATAGATTTAATAGTTGAGTAAAAAATGTAAAAATATAAAAAAAAATATCTGTAATCCCATCAGGAAAAAACGACCTGGATTAGTCACTAGAGGCCAGGTCATATGTATAAATAATAAATAAAAAATAAATAAATAAAATAAAATGTTTTGATTATTATTTTCCTTTCGTTTAAACAGTCCTGTCAAGTATCTTTCCTATTCGTTTGCTGGTATGTTATTGTATTCCTTCAACTCTGCCATTTCTTTCCGTTGGTTTCTTATGAATCTCCATATTTGTTTTTGTGTTTTGTAGAAGTCGCTTTCCATCCAAATAATTCGTAAATATACTAATAACACTTGAGCTTAACTACATCGTGAACTTGAACAACTGATAATGCATTGTTTAAGCACCGATTTGTTTTGCATATATGAAAAAAATGCTATCCAGAAAGTTCGTTACGTTTTGATTTGTAGCCGCTAGGGGCGGGGCTAGCGCGGCCATCTTAGCATTG